>NC_133654.1:187158350-187381932 GCF_009905375.1 Apium graveolens | reverse complement strand
AGATACTGATTCTTTAAGTTCTGATGCTACAAATGCTGGAGATACTGGTGATGCTGCTCCAACTGCAGATGCTGATACAGCAGGTCCTTCTGGACATGCTCCTCAACAGACTATTCTAAAGTCTGAACTGGTTAAGAAGTTTGTTACCGGAGAAGCACCAGTACCTTGGAGTGAAACTCCTGCAGGTCAGGAGTGGACTAAGGAATGGAACTCAGTTTCATGTGTTCCAATTGAAAAGCATCTTGCTGAGCACTTGACTAAAGCTGATGAAATGTTAAATTCTGATAATTTAAAAACCCAGCTTAGAGTCACTGCATTGAGTACTAAACATCTACAAGGTCTTCATTCAACTACTCATGCAGAGCTACACAAGATTCAGGAGAACTTTATCAAACAGGAACAAGTTTGGAAAATTGATAAGAAAAAGTTCTTCCAACCTACCATTGACAGGATTGCTTATATTGAGAAGACTCAAGATCATCAACAAGCTCAGATTGATGAAATTCTGAAAAATCAAGCTTCTCAGCAATCACAACTAACTGAAATCCAATCCTCAGTGGAATTGCTTATCTCTCTTCTACTACCTGCTGATGCCAAAAAGGGGGAGAAAGTAATTACGTCCAAATGCAAGACTGACAAGACACTGACAGGAAAGGATAATGAAAAAGATGATCAAGGAAACTCTGGAATGGGTAGAGGTCATAGTCAAGGTAGAGGATTCACATCAATACAAGCTAGTCACAGGACAAGTTCTGATACAGGGAAGAGAATAAGTTCTGCTACTTGTAAAAGGATAAGTTCTGATGAACTTTTAGATCTTGATGAGGAAATGTCAAGACAGTTATTTCTTCAGGAAAATCCAGGAATGGACTTGGAGAGTTTAATGAAAGAAGAAGCCAGGCTTAAATCAGAGAAAGTTACATCTAAATCTGAAGCTTCTGGTAAAAAGCCACTTCCAAAACTCAAAGGCATTGTGATCAAAGAAAGGACACTTACTGAAGCAATATTGGCTAGATCGCAACCGCAGATAGATCCAAGATCCAAGGGTAAAGAAAAAGTTGGTGAACCTATCAAGGTTTATGTGCCTCCTGAGGATGAAGAAATTACTGATGAAAAGGATGATCTTGCTCTGACTTCAAGAAAAGTTCTTAAAACAACCTCTAACATGGCTCAAGTTGTTCAGAGTCAAGAAATTGTAAGTTCTGATATTCAGAAGAAGCAAGTAACCTCTGACATAGCTCAAGTTAACTTGATATCAGAAGATAGACCAAAAACACTCCTACCAGGATTCACTAAACCAAAACAGACTCAACCTTTGAAGACTACTGCAAGTGGTTTTGAAGTAAGAGTAGTTACTGGAAAGGAAGCTAGAGATAAGACTGGATTGGGAAGTGTTGATGAAAGAAGAATACATAACACTACCAATGATCCAACTTCCTTGAGTGAACCAGGTATTGGAGCAACTCCTGAGAGATTGAATCAACTGGAATCTGTACAGATGGTTTACCATACCTACTTGAAAGAATACATCATGTTGTATTTCATGACAGATGGTAGGGTTTATCATATAAGACAAAATGCTATTCCATTGAAGTATTTTGAAGAATTGGAGCATGTACTTTTCTTACTTCAAGTGGATGACAGAATAACAGGAACTGCTGCAAACTACTTAAAAGAACAGATTCAGAAACAGAAAAGGCTTTATTCTGTTAAGTCTGACAGCACATATGTTCCAAAGTACATAGATCACAATGGTGATATTGTTGATATGAAGCCTAATACTGCACAGATCAAAACATATCTTGGTATTAAGGGACTTGAATTCAATCTGGAGTCTGACAAAGCCTATGTCATAAGACTAGATCAGGAGTTGAGAAAAGCAAAGATCAATGATCTCAGAGCTGCAATCTTTCAAACTGGTGAAGATACTGCAGAGCTTAAAGATGCCAAAAGGAGAATGATTGATGAACTTAGATATGCTGAGAAATGTTTGTTCAAGAACTATCTCAGAATAACTCCTGATATCAGAGAGATCAGATGATGAAGCCAAGTTGAAGATCTACAACTGCTTAAATTCTGATATTTGTACAGACTGAAGTTGTTATCAGAAGTTGAATATTGGTAAAGTTTTAAGGACTGTAAGTTGTAGTTATCTAGTCTAATTCTCATGCATTTGTACTTAATGTTTTTGACATCATCAAATATCTGTTAAACTTGTATATTATGCCAATTTACAAGTTGGGGGAGATTGTTAGATATATTTGATAATGTCATGGCTAATATAATTTATGTTTAGATTTCAGATCTTACTTAACAGGACGAATCAGTACTTAACTGTTGATCAGTACTTATACTGGAAGTCAGGACTTAAGGATATCAGTACTTATATTATCAGGAGATAATCATCAGAAGTTAGATATCAGAACTTAAGTGCTGAAGGACGATCAGATAAGGAAAGTAGCTGATTAAAGGAAAGAAGATCGAGATAAACATAAGAAGAGATATGCATGAAGAAGGAGTTCCGTGAAGAATGGAATACTTGGAAGAAAAGATATCTGATTGATATATTTTAGGAAGCAGAATTATATTCCATATCAATTAGCGATTATCTTGTAATTGTGTAGTATATAAACACAGACATAGGGTTTACACTATAAGTGTTATCATATTTGAGAAGATTATTTATTGTAACCCTAGCAGCTCTCGTGATATTTGTTCATCACTGAGAGGTAACAGTTCTATCCTGTAACAGAGTTTATTGTTTCAATAAAGCTTGTTTTCTGTTACTTAATATATTAAAGTTCGATTTGATTGTATTATACACTGTATTCACCCCCTCTACAGTGTGTGCGACCTAACATGAAGTTTTCACCGGTTTTTAATCGAGCTCGCCGGAGGTCATATCGATTTTGGCTGGAGTTTGTCCCAGAGCTGTTGTTCGTAGTTGATTTGTGTATTATGTGTTCCTATACCGATTTAGAATCGTTTTACATTAAAATTCCTGGAAAACAAAATCGTTTTGAACCCCAATCGAGGTCACCGGAATCCGGGAGGGGTCACCGGATTCTAGGTTCGTCCGGCGGTTCATCCCGACCCGGTGACCCGGTTTCCTGACCCGTTTTTTTATTAAAAACCTGGTTTTGATCCAAATTAATCCTAAACCAAAGTTGTTTTTAGCATTTTTACAAATTAGTACCTAAAAGTTTCCAGAACTTTCAGGAATTTGATTTTTGTTTAAAATCTTTTAAAAATTGGATTTCTTTTATAAAATCATTTTAAAAATTGTTTTTCATTTCCAAAAATTCCGAAAATGATTATTTTAATTCTAAAACTCATTTTTAATTCAAAAATAAATCCAAATTATTTATTTAATTAATTTAAATATTAATTGATTAATTAGTTTAGTTATTTATTAATTGATTTTAATTAATTATTTAATTTGATTTAATTATTTAAAAATGATTTAAAAATTCTGAAAAATAGTTTTGAGCTTTAAAATATTATTTTAAATTGTTTTCAAGGCTCGATAATTATTAGAAAATTATTTTGAAGCCAGATGTGGCCAAGCGAACCCTGTTTATTGCTTTAAAATTGATCAAATGACCCGTTTTAATTCTGAAAAATGTTTTAAAAAACATATTAAATACCCGAAAGCTTGTTTATGACCCAAGACTCCTTTATAAATGATATATCATTGATTGTTTGATGTGTTATGTGTTATATGTGACTTGTTGCTTGACTGACGGTCTATATGTTCGGTGTTTACTTGTTTATAGCATAACTTTCAATACGTTAATTGGATTTGGGTAAAACGAAGGGTAGATAGAAGTGTATATCAAATAGAATCGTATGAGTTGCGTATTGATAGATGTTTATGATATGTGAGCAGAAAATACAAGGCGTAGGAAAGGGAAACAGATAGTCGAGGAGTAGGAGATTGTGATTGGAAGTTAGAGAAGTATAGCAAGCTAATATCAGGAAAGTGTTCTAAAATTTCTCGAGATATATCGTAGTTGATTAATAGTCATGTTTCATATTGCAAGCGCTTTGAAGCACTGAACCCTAAACCTTGATTCCAGTTGATGATCTTTGAGCCATAAACCTTATTCTTTTTGAACCATTGCTTGTTGTATACCCGAATACGAATCACAGATATAAGATACTACTCCACAAATACATACAAACTAAATGCCAAACACTGAATCAAATTGCTTACATATTCAAACCATTGTACCTTATGCTTTGAAAGACCAAATCCTTGTAACCTTGAAACATTAATTCCTTTGTTATCTAATTCTTTCATTACCTAACAGCCATTCTTTGAAATAGACATATTGATCCTTTGTGAAAATTGAAACCATTTCATTGTTGAATATCCAATGTTGCTTATGATTTTGTTTATTGCTTTACATTGTTTATTCTGTTATTATGTTAGAATTGGATTGTTTTATAAAATTGTGGACCAGATTCATGGTCAGATCAGATTGGTGGTCAAGTTAGGACAATGTGTGCCTTGGATCCAGTAATTAGAGCAGTGTTGTGTGCCTTGCTCGGGGTTAGTGCGTGACTGATCAGCAGCCTAACCTTGGTTTTAAAAATAAAAATATAATATCCAATTCTAAATTATTAATCATTATTCACTTGTCACCTTAATCCTTTTCACTTGATGATCATTATTCTCAGTCTTGTCATTGTGACTTGCTGAGCTAGTTAGCTCATTTGTGCGATGTTGTTTATGTTCTTTTCCAGTTAAAAAGGACCCAGTGGGTAGCGAGGATCCCCAATCCAGTGCGAGAGCTAGGGGTCCAGGTTGATCAAGTTAAGCTAGCGGTCAGCTTTTGAGATAGTTTAAGTTTGTAAAAGTTTGTATTAATGTTTATTATTCAGATTTGAGTTTGAATAGTTGGGATTTGTACGTTTGTAATATAAGTGTGTGTGTGTGGCTTGTGTGCATACTTTAACCTGTTGCGGTCCGTGGTAGTTGGTAAGTAGGGTCACTGCATATTATTATTATCTTTAATATTGTTATAAGCAGGTTAAAAATAAGGTGTGTATGTGTGTGTGGACCCCAAACTTCTGACCCGGGTTTGGAGGGTGCCACACCACATAAGGAGGGAATGGAGTTTCTTCTTTTGACTATATCACCAGAACTTTTGCAAACAAATGTTCAAACTTTGATGCAATTCCTATCCCAAGTCAGCAAATTGGGTATGCTCTGATTACTCAATCTCATTTTGATTATGCTACTGCTATACTAGGATTCATAGGGGATAGGATGACAGAAGATAGAAATACTGTATATTTTACTAGATTCTGTCAACTTATTTACAGCTTTTGTGACTCTGATGCACCCCAACTAGCAAGTGAGTTGATTTCACCATTTAAACTTGCTAATAGAGCATTTACTAACTTATTATCTACTGATAATAAGAAAACTTTTTGAGACCCCTCCAAATTCCACAATCAGTCAAACAGTTTTTAGTAAACTTTGACCCAGCCACATACACTGCTCAATATCCTGATGTTCAACCAACCCAACCTCGATCAGCACCTCCAACCACTACACAACCAACCACCTCTCAACCTCAACCAACTCAACCTACCATCAGAACATACTTCCAACCATCTCAATCCTCACAACAACAACCATCAGCACCTACCATCAGACCTTCATCTTCCAGGCCTAAGAGGGCAAAGTATGTTCCTCAACCTCCACAAAAGAGAAGGAAGATGATTCTAAGGGATGAGTCAGATGATGAAGAAGCACAGGTTCATACATCAGAACATGTGACAGTTGAAGCTGAAAATATGGTTTTTCAGGAAGAAGCTAAAGGGTCAACCCGTCATAATTTAGATGAAGCTGAGGGTTCAGGTACTTTGAAGAGGAAAAGAACTGTAAGTTCTGATGATAAAGCAAGAAGATTAAAGAAGGCACATGTCTAAGCCTCCATCAGAGAATACTAAAGAAGCTGAGGAAGGGGATCAGGAATCTCTGATCTCATATCCAATTGTACTTGAAGCTTTGCCATCTCCAACTCAAGCTCAAGACAATGCTCAAGACACTGCTCAAGATATTGTGCTCACACCTCCTGTCTCTCCTATTCATGACAAAGCTACAGATAATGTTGAAGAACAAGCTGCAAGTTTTGAAATAGATATTCACAATCTGAATATACCAATTGTTCTTTATCTGGAAGTTCCAACACCAGCAGCTCAGCCATCTATAGTTAATTCTCTACCAACAACACCAATTCTGGAGATAAATTCTGATGCTCAGAATTTAGATGAGGTTGTTCCAGAATCTCCAGTTGCCTCACACACTCTATGTTTTCAGAGGATAATGAGTCTTCTTCAAATTCTGGAGACAGTTTTTCTGTAGATACTCCAGCTCCTAATCTTGGAAAGGAGGCATTGATCCAAAAATTTGTTGAACAGGATGCACCTATTCCTTGGGAAGATACTCACAGAGGTGTAGAGTGGACCAAGAAGTGGAATGAAACTGATTTCATTCCAAGCTCCAAAGTACTGACAGACCATCTTGGAAAAGCTGATGAGTTGCTCACAAATTCTGATTTTAAGAAACAACTCAAAGTCACAGCTCTTTCTACCAAAAATCTTCAAGGTCTACACTCTGCTACTCAAGAAAAGGTTGACAAACTTCATGAAAAAGCTGAAAAGCTGGATATGGAGACCAAGCTTGATAAAAAGAGGTTTATTAGACCTATTTCTGAGAAAGTTGAAGCCATTGAGAAGATACAAGAGAAGTAACAGACCCAAATTACTGAGGTCCTACAAAATCAAGACTCTCAGAAAGCTTAGTTGGATAAAATCCAATCTTCAGTTAAACTTCTTCTCTCTCCTATTACCTGATGATGCCAAAGAGCGGGAGAAGGTAGTTAAGTCCAAATGCACTCCTACTCTAATACTGAAGAAAAAGGATGACAAAGGTGATGATCAGGGAAACTCTGATAAGAGTAGAGGTCAAGGTCAAGGACAGAGCAGCAAGGTTTTTTCTAGGAAACTAAAAACTGATGCAAGCAAATCTTCTACTCAAAAGAAGACAAGTTCTAAAGCTGCTCAAACTCAAACTCTGATCGCAAGTGCTGATACACAAGATCTGATATCAAGTTCTGATAAGCAAAGTCCGATGACAAAGCCTGATATTCTGATACAAGGTGGAAGTCAAGACTCTTAGAAGTTTTTGCAAACTCTGAAGCTAAAGGGGAAGGAGACTACAGTCTACTACAAGGATCCCACGATTTAGACACTTGGTGAAGAGATTGCTAGAAGATTATTTCTGAAACATAATCCTGGAATGGATTTAGAAAATCTCAAGGAGGAAGATGCTAGATTTAAAGCTAAAAAGACAAATCTAAAGCCAAAAGCTTCTGTTGCAAAGAAACCTCCAAGGCCTAAGGAAAAAGGCATTGTGATCAAGGAGAAGTCAAATACTGAGGCATCAAAGCCCAAAACTAGATCACAGACTGATATTGATCCCAAAGACAAAGGCAAGGGATAAGTTGATGAACCAACCAAGCCACTGGAGATGAAAATTCCTCAAATCCTGATGAAAACAGTGTGCAAAATGGTTCAAGTTACTGATGATACTCTTGCTGAAGTTGAAGATGTTCAAACTCTGAAAAGAAGGAAGATTTCTGAAGAATCAAAGACAACCTCTAACAAGGCTCAAGTTGTTCAGAGTGAAGAACAGCAAGAAACAGCAAGTTCTGATAAAGTCATCAAGACATCAACCTCTGACATAGCTCAAGTTGATTTAGACAAGATGAAAGTAGCTGACAAAAAGAAACTTCTATGGAAAAATGTCAAACCATCAGATCCAAAGAAAAGCCAATTGCTGTCTGATTTCATGACTATTGGGTTAAATGCTAGAGAACCAAGAGACAGGGTTGGACTAGGTTCTGATGAAGCTAAAATCAAGACAGGAGTTGAAGTTTCTACTAGAGATCCATTTTTGCTAACTGAAAAACCTCTTGAAGATGTTACACGGGAACACCTTGATAAGGTTATCTCTGTTCAAGTGGTACTGGATGCTCATGATAAGCACAATGTCAAGGAAAATCTGATTCTATTTCTTGAAGATGAAAGGACATATCAGATGTCAGAATAAGATGTGCTAAACAAATCTTTGAAAGAGCTTCAATTCTTTCATTACATTTTAGAGGTAAAGTCTGATATTACCAGGAGATAGTCAGAGTTCATAATGAAGACCATAAGAGATAAAGCTAGAATTTATCGTTCAAGGGTTACAGAATTCATTCCTAATATTGTTGAAGATGATGGAAGTGAAATTCCAATGAAGAATGATTCTGCTAAACTTGAAGTGATACTGAAAAAGAAATGTCTATGCTACAATGAAGATTCTTCTCATCCAAGGGTAATAAGACTAGATGATGATTTAGAAAGAAACCATATCTCTGTTTTAAGGACTGCAATCTACCAGATTGGAAGTCAGAATGAAGAGATGAAGCAAGTCAAGACTACACTATCTCAAGTCCTGAGGATTAAAGAAGAAAAGATTATATCAAACTTTTTCAAGAATCATTTTGGATTCAGATTGACTCAGTGAAATTGGTAAAAGCTACAAGGACTGTAAGTTGTAGTTAGTTGTCTTATTAAACTCTTATTTGCATTTGTACTTAAAATGTTTTTGACATCATCAAATCTATTAACTTGTATATTTTGCATAATTTACAAGTTGGGGGAGATTGTTAGATATATTTGAGATGTCATGTCTAATATGATTTGTGTTTAGTTTTCAGAACTTAACAACAGGACAACTCAGGACTTACTGAAATCAGGACTTACTGGAAGTCAGAACTTAATATCAGAACTTAAGGTCATATCAGAACTTAAGTCTAGGAAGACTTTCAGTTAAGGATTGAAGCTGATTTACAGGAGAAGATCGAGACTAAAATAATAGAAGATATGCATGGAAAGAGTTAGAGGACTGGAAGACTTGTAGAAGATATCCGATTGATATATTTTAGGAGACGGAATTGTATTCCATATCAATTAGAATATATCTTGTAACTGTGTACTATATAAACACAGACTTAGGGTTTACACTATATGTTTTATAATTATCGAGAAGATTATACATTGTAACCTAGCAGCTCTTAGTGATATTTGTTCATCACTGAGAGAGAATAATAGTTCATATTGTAACAGAGTTTATTGAATATATTTGATCTTTGTTACATACTTGTGTTAAATCGATTTGATTGTATAAACATTGTATTCAACCCCCTTCTACAGTGTTGTATGACCTAACAACTCATATCATCATCCATTGAATCCACCAAAATAAGCTACAGGCCTTCATCCAGAGCTATCAGTTCTTTATCACGACCACTCCATTCTGCTTCAGGACATGGCATTCTCATATTAGGTAACTCCGGATGATCCTTCATCGGCACATGTCTTCCTTTTCTTAATACCCTTATATACTCTGGATTTGACGCCCGAATATATAAAAGTATTATCTTCTTCCATAGATTTTATCTCGATTTATCGAACTGAGGAACCTTGATACTACTAACTTTCCGAGAACTCATCTTTTCAGATCTGACAAAAGTTCGCAATATACCGTTTCAAAATATGATAACCCAGTCAGTCAACAATACCAAACTAGTCAAGTTAAAACCAACAAATCCAAAATCAGATCTACACACCTGAAACACTCCCAGACTCCATACCGATATCAATAACAAAACTTGCTAATCTAACGGATCGGATCTGTATATCGATCAACAAGCTCTGATACCAATTATTAGGTCCAAAAGTTACATACAGAGGGGGGTGAATGTATGTTTTTTCATTTTCTAAAATTGATTGCAGCGGAATATCAAAATTAAAATTAAATAAACACACAAGAGGTGATTCACGGAATAATTCTTGTTATTAAGAAATTAAATCGTAAAGGGTTGCTTACAACTCTGAATATAAATGATTCGAAGCAACAAATATAGAGAGAACAAAAAACAATAACTATCAATCTAAGGTTCTATCTATCACTCTAAGAATTTAAAGCTCTTATCAAATAATATTAAATACAATCAAAGAAGCTTTAAATAATGAGTATTATAAGTTTGTAAGGCTTTAAATGGTGTGGAACAAATTGGACATGACCTCTCCTTGTCAAATCAAGCTTTCAAATAAGTGTTGAGATTAATTTGTAAGTGCTCCACACTATATAAAAATGGAGATATGTTGAATTCAATTTGTTGCTGTTGATTATATAGATTGATAGGTTGGAGAGAGAAGATGTACACGTGGCAGCACCAGGACCAAGTGTTTAAATCAATACAGCTTGCAAAAATATTTACTTGCGTCCACTGCAGCTTCACTTTAATTTACTTGCGACCAGGACATACAGCCAATTCATGTTTCTTGCAACTACAGGAGAGGTGGATTTTTCCTTGGAGAAATAAGCAACAATACTTACTTGCGACCTTTATTTCCTGAACATTCACTTAGTTACGACCAGGGCAAACAGGGGCAAAGGAGTTAATTTGTTGAACTCATTACTTGCGACATCACCATGTATGAAGGTCACTTCTTTTACATAGTTTCTTTTTCTGACCAAACTTAGTTGTGACCATGTACTCCTCTTTGAAACCTTAGTTATGACTTGATGGCTAAGGGGAGAAGTTACTTGCGACTCAGCATAAACACAGTACATGCCTTAGTGTAATTGTACAAAATAATTACTTCTTTATTTTATTTAACTTCAAGAGAACACCGTCAGTACAAAGCTGCATGCCTTGCCTCGTTGACATTCGTGAGCGTGTAGCACACTTACCAAAATAAGGCACAGGGTTGGCACGCGTGAGGTTCACCTCCTGCTCCACTTGCACGCGTTAAAGCAAGACACCAACACAGAACAATTACCTGCCATTTTCTATTTAATTTGCACTTGACTTTGTTTTCTTTTGATTAGCATGTGGGCCATCTGGGATCGCATTATTTATTTAATGAAGAAACCATGCATTTGATTTCTTTTACTTCTGAATAAACCAAAGCAGCTGCATGGTCTCGTCTTTTGCTAATACCGGGTTGACTGGTTTCTTTTGTTCAATTTACCGAATGCATGTATGCAGGATATGGCTGGCAGTAAATTAGAAAATAAATAAACATTTGAGTAATAAAATAAGTAAATAAACAAATGAATTAGATTTCATTAATTTAATTAAATAAAAATCAAACATTAATTTATTTTTCCAAAATCAGTTGTTGATGTTAAATTAAATAAATAAATAAACAGATTTCCATTTATTCATTTAATAAAAAATCAGCCATAGATTAAAGTAAATCCTATAAATTCTCGGGTTGTACTCCTTTATATCTTCAAGCCTTCTAATCTTTGGGTTTTCATAATTTAAAATATTTTCAGTCTTCTCGAGTAAAAACACCATTTGACAGTATTTCTAAAAATAATTCTTCATTTCCTTTCACGAATCACTGATGTCTAGTACAAGGGTCTGGTTCACAGAAGACTAGTTCCGCTCTCAGGTCTTCGTATTATACCTGTACAGACCACTGTTAAGTCTTCTATCAAATATAACCAACTTCACTAGTAATTATTGAGGTCTTCACACTGATTCTGATAACTGCTTCGAATAACTCCAACCTTATTCCTCTAATACCTGAACATATTAATGAACTTCTTACGAATCACTCTTGACATCTTCTTCACTACAACTACCAAAACCTTTTATGTATATGCCCAATAAATAATCAGTACTGATTCTAGTGGAATATAGATTATTTCAAAGTCCTTGTTCTGTGTTGAGTTATCCAAACAAGTATTGTTGATTTATGCGTACAGCTTCAATCTCGCTCAACTGATAACCACATATACTACTAACTGAAACAACATTCACCTTTAACCGAACTTAAGATCATGAAGAATAATTAACTAATATAACCATATTTTTCCTCATTTCTTTTGGAATATAACATAATATCACTAATGAGTATAATTATAACTTATTCTGCTATTTCTCGAGAACTTTATTCAATTATTCTAGAATCCTTCTAGTTCATGCTTCAATCCAAGCATTCTAATTATCAATTCATATCATTTATATTGGTTCATAAATCCATTTTAAGGATTTCTTTTAGTCCCATTTTCCACTGTTGATACTTGTATGTAGTTAACTTTAAGAAACTATAATGCATCTTTCAACTGATTAAACAAATCATCAATTCTTGACAATATATACTCATTCTCATTAGTTAACTGGTTTAAATCCTGATAACCAATACATATATTCTCAACCAACACTATAATATCCTGTGAAAATTTATTCGGTTTTAAGATGTTACTTCTTAAAATATTTCGCAGTTGGATCACCATTTCTTCATCTCTACTTGGTCTTTCAATACAGAACCTTCGCCACTGGCTCAGTTCCTAATGTCAAGTTTACCATAACCCATTTTCTTAAGATGAAAAGCCTAATAATTTCTCGAAGAACATATTCGAAATTTATTCATAGTTAGAATTTCTTCGATTCTCTAATCTTCATGACAAGTATGCTTCGCCTTCTTAACATATTAATCGCTTGTCTAGGTTATTATTAAAATTTCCTTCATCTGCTTCTGTTGTCCAGTCAATCGTTTGCCTTGTTTGGTGTACACAACATTACTTTTTTATTTTATGGTTAATTCACTCAATATGGTTCGCCAACTAATCCATTTCACAACAAAATCTTAAACTTGAAATGTGTCATGTTAACACAATATAGTGTTGTGTTAAAATTATCACAACAAAACAATCATGTATAACATATATCCGCTTCTGATTTGATGTCTTCATAACAACCACGTGATCTGCATAATGATTCTTTTTTACGCATAAATGTCCACCATTTGTTGTCTTGCAGTCATATCTATACTCAACATGTAACTGCAGCTACTATACGGGATTATTGCATTTCTTTTAAAACACTCAAAGAATAGACTTCACGCAAGAAAGGGATTTGTGTATATGATTCTGATTGGAAAACTTTGTGAAAATAACAATACAACGAAACAATCGGAAAAATATATAGTCAATAAATTTATAGTTGAAAAAGAATGAATGAATAATGATTTGGATATGAATGAGACAACCATATTTGTACTCAAGATGGCCAGTCTTTCATACTATATGGCATACAGCACATGATTAGGTGGCATCTAGGGGTGTAAACGAGTCAAACTGTTCGTGAGCTACTCGAGCTCGGCTCGTAAAAAATTCGAATTCGGCTCAAAAATAATCGAGCTGAGCTCGAGCTTTTCTAATTTTTAATCGAGCCGAGCTCGAGCTTTAAATTATTCGGCTCGTAAGGTTCGCGAGCCTTATCGAGCCTCTATTATTTTTAATTATTTTATGAAAAATATATTTCTATGTAAATATAAAATATTTTTTATATATTATTTATTTTTATCCAGTCGAACTCGAGCCGAACTCGAGCCGAACTCAAGTCGAACTGATCATATTTCGAATTTTTGTTAATATTTAGTGAATTAATTCGAGCTTTCGAGCCGAACTTGAGCCTCATAAACCTTTTACGAGCCGAGTTTCGAACTTGAAATTAAAGGATCGATCGAGCTCGAGCCCGAACTATTTTACCCGATCTCGAGCCGAGCCTGGAAGTATTTGGCTTGGCTCGGCTCGATTACACCCCTAGTGGCATCCCACCAGACTCTTCGTCATTCCGACAAAGCGTAATACCATAACACTATTTGTCTCACTTAGAAAGCAATATTATGAAAGAAGAATGATTTGAAAGGGATACAATAACCTTCTTTTCCTTATTGCCTCATAAAACTTATTAATGAAAGAAGTTTGTTCTTATTCAAGAATCAAAGAGAAATATACGATGTCGTATTATATAAACAAATGATATCATTGATCGCCATCTACTTCTCACCTATGTATACCTTCATGGCTCGTTCGATCAATAGGTCCCAAATCCAAGTCATATAATAACTTCAGAAAATCCTCTGGAAACGCTTTCATAAATTTATAAACAATAATAAATTCCTCCTTATTAAGTCTTTTATTTTTAGCGTCGTGCCTCCATGTTCGATACTTTAATAATTCGACCATAATCGCGTTCTTTTGGGATTCACAAGAAAAGCTTCTAATTTCATCTATGCCGCGTAGAATCGCCATTGATTATGCAACATATCAACTCTCTTGATAGCAATAATATTCTTCTTCAAAATCTGGAGAATTCCTCAATTTCCTTCAATCATACTTTGTCTTCTTTTGAATCAACGAATCTTTTAAACTTTAATAGTTTCATGAATTAAATAAATAATGTTTCTACACATTGATTCTATTATTGATACTATTAAATAAGATTTACACTCTTCTGTCGGGAAAATTTTAAACTTCTCCATAATAGCGGGTCCACCTGGCCCTCAAAATTAACAATACTAAGTCCAGAACAAATATTCTTCTGCATAATCTAATGCTTATAACAAACAAGAAACTCAAGTAGTAATTTGACAAAGAATTTTTAAAACTCATTCTGTTTAAAGAACTTTTAAAAATTTTGTTATGAATTTGTTTTTCAAAAACATGTTTTTAAATTTTAAAAATCACACGCATGGTTGTTATTACTATATGAGTTGGTTGTTCTCATAATCCACCAATAAGGTACCTTAATTAAGAAAACTGCCACATAAGAATCCATCCACGATTTACTTCAATATGCCTTTTTCTTGTTGGTCCATCCTGTAGGATTTTAATCGCAGCGGGGGCATGGCAAAACACTTTTACACATATAAAATCCAAATAAAAGCATACAGATCATGAATAAAAATTCGAGAGATCGAATCTAACCTTTAAAAATAATTCGGAGACAACGATCAGAGATCCTTAGCAGTTGCTCCTCAAGTGTGAAGCACTCCACCGGTATCCACCAAGAAAACGATGTTAAGGAGGAGGAAGGAGGTGGAGAGAATTGGGTTTTCCAAACTTTTTGGGTTTTCGGGTTTGATGTGGGTTAGAATAAAATAGGATCTATAATAGTGTATTTATAGGCAAAATTTTCAGCTGAAATTTTCCCATAAATAATATTATTATTATCCCATTTATTTTTCTCATTAATAATTAAAACACCTTTTAATTATTAATCCTTTTTCTAAACACTTTAGAAATAATTCTCTCTCTTGATTTAATTTCCAAAAATTAAATCCTTAATTAATAATATTAAGAACTTTTCTTAATTAATTTATAATCAATTAAATCTCATTTAATCAATTATTAAATTTGCCAATTAATTATTTATTTCATAAATAAATAATTATTAGCCATTATTAATTAATTCCTCCACCATTAAATCATTCTCTTTTTATGGTGTGACCCTGTAGGTTCAATATTAAGCCGGTAGTAGAAATAAATAATAATAAAACTATTTTATCATTATTTATATAAATTCTCTAATTTATTAAATATGATTAATTAATTAATCACATTTATTCTACATCGTGAGGGATACTTCTCAGCATATCGCGATTATCCGGATAATATGAATTCACTGCTTAGAATACCAAGAACCTATTCAGTGAATAGTTACCGTACAATAAACTCCTTCTACCCTACAATGTCCCGATTAAATACAAGGCATGGATCTCGTGTCAAGCCTATCTAATTCAATCACTTTGCTTACCATTTACTATGCGTAGTTCTATGCAAATTAGAATCTCCTTTCTAATTTCATTTACTCTGGCCAGAGATTCCTGAACTAGCATAAGTGGATCAGCCTTGAACATTCGCTTCCTTCACTGGAAGGGGTAGATCCTTTATTGATCATACACTATCTTCGTGTACAAATTCCTATAGAGCCCTAATAATTGTCCCTGAAGACTAAGAACTAAACCAAAGCATAGTTCAGTGTACACAAGATGACTATGATGACCTCAAGTCTAAGGATACTTGTACAACTATCACTATGTGAACAACTGCTGACACGTGAGTGAACTCCATCAGTTGTTCAGCTGTGCGAGTCATGTTCAGTGAACTTATTCTATAATAAGCACCTACATACTAGCTATAGTGTCACCACACAAATGTCTATGAGAACGGACATCCTTCATAATGAAGCAAGCATAGTATGAACCGATCTTTGCGGATTATTAATTGCCAGTTAGTAATCCTATGACCAGGAACTATTTAAGTTTAGAGTTATCATCTTTTTAGGTCTCACTATTATGATCTCATCATAATCCATAAAAAGCTTTACTCTAAACTATGGTATATCTTATTTAAACACTTAAATAGATAAAGCCCGTAATAAAAACAAAACAAGTCTTTTATTAATATCAATGAAATCAAAACAGATTACATAAAAGTTATTCCTAAATCCTTATACATGATTGGACTTAGGGCATATTCCTTTCAATCTCCCACTTGTACTAAAGCCAATCACTCTGGTATCTAATACCCATCTTGTCTTTATGACGATCAAAGTGACTTTCATAAAGTAGCTTTGTGAGTGGGTCTGCTATGTTGTTATGTGTGTCAACTCTAATTCAATACAATACAAGAAATGTTACCGCGCTCCCACTAACCCTTTTGTAGACGCATGGTTCATCTACGTTTTTTGATAAAATCAGACTCTTTGATTGTCTCATCAAAACGAATTTTCCATCTTTCGAGAAGCTTGCTTTAAACCACATATGGTTCGCAGCAGCTTACACACTAGGTTTTCATTTTCCTTGGAAAGAAAACCATCTGGCTATTTGCCAGATCACATAGTCGTAGTAAGCAGCATTCGCAAGCAAAATCCGAACTAATTTTAACTGGGCTACAGGTAAAAGGTTTCATCAAAGTCAATCCATTGCCTTTGTTTGAATCCTTTTCCCAAAAGCCTGGCCGTAAAGGTCTCCACCTGGCCATCTGCTATAATCTATCTTTTGTATACCGTATACATAGATTCCATTCTGGATTTCATGGCACTATGCCATTTCTCTGATCAACACTACTCATAGCCTCATTATAGGTCACAGGGTCGTCATCATTAATGATCGACAACTCATTGTCATTCTCAATGACAAGGCCATATTACCTCTCAGGTTGGCGAGACACTCTCCCTGATCTATGAATGGGCTGTTCCACAAAAGGTTGTTCAGTCAGAACAGGTGTTTCCACTTGATCCGTAGTAGTTTGTGCTTCTTGAACTTCATCAAGTTCAATTTTCCTCCCACTGTTTCCTTCAAGGATAAACTCCTTTTCCAAGAAGGTAGCATGTCTGGAGACAAACACTTGATGATCGGTGTAAAAGTAATACCCTAAAGTCTCTTTAGGATATCCCACAAAACTACATTTTACGGATCGATATTCCAGCTTATCTGGGTCAACTTACTTGACATAAGCTGGACATCCCCAAATCTTAACGTGTTTAAGACTCGGTTTCCTTTCTTTCCATATCTCATACGGAGTTTGAGGAACAGATTTGGAAGGCACCTTATTCAGTAAATATGCTGAGGTTTCCAATGCATCGCCCCATAGGAATACTGGAAGATTTGCATAGCTCATCATGGACCGAACTATGTCTAACAAAGTTCGATTTCTCCTTTCAGATACCAATCTGGAGGAGTCCACTGGGAGACTATACCATTTACTTTGAGATAATCTAGAAACACTCCATTAAAGTATTCACCACCTCGATCTGATCGAAGAGTTATAATACTATGTTTGGTTATTTCTCCACTTCATACTTATACTCTTTGAACTTTTCAAAGGCCTCAGACTTGTGTTTCATCAAACACATATCCGAATCCAGATCTATCATCTATGAAAGTAATGAAGTATGAAAATCCACCCATGGCTTGCTTAGACATTGGTCCACATACATCTGTGTGTACCATTCCTAGCAAATTTGCAGCCCTCTCTCCATGTCTACTAAATGGAGACTGTAATGCCACTATAAAGTGAGATTTTCATCATCCCTTTTCTTTTATTAGTTTGTTCAATCTGAAATAAATTATGTCACATACATACAGACCATTATTTAAAGCACCATGTCCATAAAGAATATTATCTCTAAGAATAGAACATTCATTATTCTCAATAATAAATGAAATCCAGCCAAGTCTAACATGGGAATAATATTCCTCACAATCGAGGGAACAAAATAACAATTATTTCAAACAATAATCTTGCCCGTAGGCCTATGTAAATGAAATGATTCTACATCTTCAGCAGCAACTCTTGTTTCATTTCCATCAGTAGAATCACCTCCTCTTCCTCAAGAGTCCTACTTCTCCTTGGTCCCTGCAACAAATTGCAGATTTGAGAACCACAGGCGGTATCTAATACCCAAGTAGAAATTTGATTTAATGACATATTCACTTCTATCATGAACATACCTGAATCAGAAGCGGTAGTCTCACTACCCTTCTTCTTCTTCAATTCTGCAAGGTAAACCTTGCAGTTACTCTTCCAGTGCCCCACCTTGTTATAGTGAAAGCAAACAACTTTGCTCTTGGGGTCTTCAGCTTTTGGTGGAACCGGCGTTTTCTCACCTACTTTCTTCTTCTTGGAAGAGTTCCTCTTCCTTTTCTTAGGATTGGAACCTTCACCAATTAGAAGAACAGAACTCTTCTTAGGGGGGAAATTCGATTCCGCAGTCTTCAACATGTTGTGGAGTTCAGGCAGGCTGACATCCAACTTATTCATGTGAAAGTTCACAACAAACTGCGAGAACGAACTCGGAAGCGATTGCAAGACCAAGTCTTGGCTCAGCTCCCAATCCATGGCAAAACCAAGTTGTCCAAGACGTTCAATCAAATTGATCATCTTAAGTACATGGTCATTCACAGATGATCCCTCAGACATCCTACAACCGAACAGCTCCTTCGATATCTCATATCGAGCTGTCCTCCCCGCCACATCATACAACTCTTGTAGATGCATGAGGATAGTGTGAGCATCCATATGCTCATGTTGCTTCTGTAGCTCAATGTTCATGGAAGCTAGCATGATGCATTGAACAACATTTGCATCATCTATCCACTTACGATACACAACATGTTCATCATTATGTGCATCACTAGCAGGTTCAGTAGGCTTAGGTGAGTCAATCACGTATTCCAGCTTTTCAATCCTGAGAACAATTCTCAAGTTTCGAAGCCAGTCAGCATAATTAGGACCAGTCAATTTGTGAGCATCTAGTATGCTCCTGAGTGATAGTGCAGAAGACATAACGTACAAAGTAAATCTGTAAATGATAAACACATAACAACACTTAGCAAATATTCGATTTCATTTCAAAACACTATATGAATCAGGTCTTTATTCATAAGTGGCTCCCACTAGTTTTCCTAATTTATTCAACCCCCTACATGAAAAATTAAGCATTCATAATGCTAGTGGGAATAGGGATCCTACATTCCATTACACAACCCCGGCTGTGGCACGAAACGCCATGTAATGTTCAATAGGCAGACAACTCTTGTCAATTACATCTAATGTTATTCCCTAATCAAACTTTAGCCTCTTGAATAATTGAGTCACGGCTGTGGCACGACAAACTCAATATTCTAAGTCAAGTCTAACCCAACATTCCGTACAATTGAATCAGTCTTCAAAGGCCCACGGCTGTGGCACGTAACGACCTTTAGATTCTTATTCAATGTACACATCTATATGTAATAGACAAGTATTTCTTATTTCGAAATCAAAGCCCTCGGCTGTGGCATGAAACGACAATGATTCAAAAATAAGAACTACTTTCTACCATGTTTGAAGGCTATGACCGACACAAGCCCGTTGTGTCATTGGCCAATTACTACTTGATATTATTTAAGAGGGATTATATTACGTTACAATATTAATCATATTATAAAGAGATTCTTCCTTTTAAATTAAATATTTCAAATCAATAATCAATAATCAGATGATTCCCAGATCGGGTGGAGCATTGTCAAGAGCCGTCGCTTAATAACCCTTTCTTACAGATAGAAATCTGTTGTTGACAGAATCATCCTTTCTCTCATATCGAAAATTCATATTCAATTATGTGTTTCATAAACACAAGAATCTCATGATTGTATTCATAATATTATTCTTAAGGTTATGAAACAATTTCACTATACTAGGTTTTCTAACAAACGCCTTATGTTCATTTAAGTTCACCTAAAACTATCATCGCATGATAAACTAAGCATATATCACATATATCAACATGAATAAACATCAAGGTAGGCATGTTATATCATCTAGTACATTAGTCTAAGCATTATACATCTCTATGTATCACATGAAATATTTAAAAGCAGTTAAAACAGTTAAAAACAGCTTTAAAACACTTCATGGAAATATAAACAGTTCAAAACTTTTATATAAACTAAAATTGATCACTCCATTAGATCCGTCTCGGAAAAATGAATCCAACGGTATATTGCACGCCTAAAACGGAGTTACGAAACTCCCAGAAAATCAATTTTAAAATCAACAGAGGGGCTGTAACGCATTACAGGAACGCGTTACAGGACCTGTAACGCATTCCGGTGATGCGTTACACCCCTTTTCAGCCATTAAAGGGTGTAACGCATTCCGTGAATGCGCCACAGGTGTGTAACGCATTCCCGGAATGCGTTACACCCCTATTTTATTTTTTTTTTGCTTTCAGCAGCCGTCAACAGCTTCCTCGATCGCCGTGCAGCTGTCTTTCTCTGTCCTTTAACCGTGCAGCAGCAGTACAGCAAAACCAGACAAGCAACAGAGATGTGCAGATGTACAGATATATACAAACATATATATATATATATATATATACTTTATATAAATATATTTATACTAATTTAATTACGAATTTAATTACAAGAACTTCAAAAATTCATAATAAAAAATCTATACATCCTAAAATTATGAAAAAAATACCCAGACGATCTACAACACTTGTAGAACCCAGATCAACATTCAAAATTATTCTGAGAAACGATTTTTCATCAGAAAAAATTAATCCATGATATAACTTGTAAAAATCATAATTAATTCATACAAGCACATAAAATTCTGAAATTTTTACCACAGATCTATATGCATACAACCTATGCTCTGATAACATTGTAGGATTTTAATCGCAGCGGGGTCATGGCAAAACACTTTTACACATATAAAATCCAAATAAAAGCATACAGATCATGAATAAAAATTCGAGGGATCGAATCTAACCTTTAAAAATAATTCGGAGATAACGATCAGAGATCCTTAGCAGTTGCTCCTCAAGTGTGAAGCACTCCACCGGTATCCACCAAGAAAACTATGTTAAGGACGAGGAAGGAGGTGGAGAGAATTGGGTTTTCCAAACTTTTTGGGTTTTCGGGTTTGATGTGGGTTAGAATAAAATAGGATCTATAATAGTGTATTTATAGGCAAAATTTTCAGCTGAAATTTTCCCATAAATAATATTATTATTATCACATTTATTATTCTCATTAATAATTAAAACACCTTTTAATTATTAATCCTTTTTCTAAACACTTTAGAAATAATTCTCTCTCTTGATTTAATTTCCAAAAATTAAATCCTTAATTAATAATATTAAGAACTTTTCTTAATTAATTTATAATCAATTAAATCTCATTTAATCAATTATTAAATTTGCTAATTAATTATTTATTTCATAAATAAATAATTATTAGCCATTATTAATTAATTCCTCCACCATTAAATCATTCTCTTTTTATGGTGTGACCCTGTAGGTTCAATATTAAGCCGGTAGTAGAAATAAATAATAATAAAACTATTTTATCATTATTTATATAAATTCTCTAATTTATTAAATATGATTAATTAATTAATCACATTTATTCTACATCGTGAGGGATACTTCTCAGCATATCACGACTATCCGGATAATATGAATTCACTGCTTAGAATACCAAGAACCTATTCAGTGAATAGTTACCGTACAATAAACTCCTTCTACCCTACAATGTCCCGATTAATTACAAGGCATGGATCTCGTGTCAAGCCTATCTAATTCAATCACTTTGCTTACCATTTACTATGCGTGGTTCTATGCAAATTAGAAACTCCTTTCTAATTTCATTTACTCTGGCCAGAGATTCCTGAACTAGCATAAATGGATCAGCCTTGAATATTCGCTTCCTTCACTGGAAGGGGTAGATCCTTTATTGATCATACACTATCTTCGTGTACAAATTCCTATACCCAGAAGAGCCCTAATAATTGTCCCTGGAGACTAAGAACTAAACCAAAGCATAGTTCAGTGTACACAAGATGACTATGATGACCTCAAGTCTAAGGATACTTGTACAACTATCACTATGTGAACAACTGCTGACACGTGAGTGAACTCCATCAGTTGTTCAGCTGTGCGAGTCATGTTTAGTGAACTTATTCTATAATAAGCACCTACATACTAGCTATAGTGTCACCACACAAATGTCTATGAGAACGGACATCCTTCATAATGAAGCAAGCATAGTATGTACCGATCTTTGCGGATTATTAATTACCAGTTAGTAATCCTATGACTAGGAACTATTTAAGTTTAGAGTTATCATCTTTTTAGGTCTCACTATTATGATCTCATCATAATCCATAAAAAGCTTTACTCTAAACTATGGTATATCTTATTTAAACACTTAAATAGATAAAGCCCGTAATAAAAATAAAACAAGTCTTTTATTAATATCAATAAAATCAAAACAGATTACATAAAAGTTATTCCTAAATCCTTATACATGATTGGACTTAGGACATATTCCTTTCACATCCCACCTTCACCAATCGGCGAAAATTTCATTTACCGTTGAATAACTATCTTATTTGTAGCTCTAATTCCAATATTTTCATTTGGTACTACCTTTGATACTCTCATTATCATTTTCGATATCATAGTTACAACCCATCGGCGCAATTCAACATTTTGTCTGTAGATAAGGTCTTATCTTCTTATTAACTTTAAGTGTACCTAATAAGATAGAGGTGTCGTTCCTTGCGTAGTGCCTGAGAAATGACTGATAATAATCAGAAAATCTCACAAAAATATCTAGGGTCAACGGTTAAGAGTGCCTCTAAAACTGGCAGCTCTAACTCTTCGCTTGACTCACTTGACTAAAGGCTGATAACTATGTTCCACTACACGATCCTAAACCGGATCATACCAAAACTCATTTGTCTCTTCTTTTATAAAATTCTTATAAGAATCAATCTCACATTCATTTTAAACCACATGAAAATCAGGGTAATTCACCCAATATCTTTTGAGCCGTCAACTCCACGTAATTATAGGATCCGGGTACTCAATATATTTATATCGTCAATATTTTCACCTCGCACCCATAACATGTAGCTCTAATACCAACTTCTGACAGTCCTCAAATCCGGGGTCATGATTGGGTGTCACCAATTAACTTTAAATAATATAAACTTGTATATTAAAATAAATATACAGATGACCCCTCAATTCCGGATTATTTACAGGTTATGGTATTAAACAAAAATATAACCTTCTAAAATTTATAACAACCAACTCAAATTTTATTACCTCTTTTCTAACTTCCTCGTCTTTTTCACTCTGACATCTCTAACTTCCTACAGCTGGAATCTCTCCAATTTTTGCTTTCTATTAAGAGTTATTCCATTTTTATCCTCATGTGATACTGAAAGAAATAAGAATTTACAAAGTAAGAGTGAGCCAAAAATGCCCAGCAAGTATTATAATAGGTTTCCAGGTACATTATCAAAAGAAACTCCCAGAAAAAATATTTAAATGATTTTATAAACATCTTTATTTATTTTAAACAGTTGAGCAAATAAAATATCGGCCCTTGTTAGCCCTCAATCATAGATAAAAAAATCAACGAACAATTCACTATTCATCTCCTGAATCAATTCTTTGTTAGTTTTGTAAACATGAAACTTTCAAGGAAAGAATGTCGTTAATGGAGATCGACAATAAATTAGACTAGACACTAGAACCAACATATGTATTATAACTAGCTGATCAGTAAGGACTAAGGATACAATACGGACCTATGCCCATCTATATAGACCTACATCATATCGGGTACCCAGACCCATTCTGGCCTAAATAAAAAGGGTTCAGTCCATCCCCGATGCTTAGGGTCCAGTCTATCCCTGGCCCTTATCGTAACCATCCAGTCCGTAAAGTATTTTGATGCTAAACCATTTTGATTAAAACATCATAATTCATGGTTCATAAATAACTCAGAATAATAGGCATTTGCTCAAAAGATCAATCAATAATAATGGAAGAACAATATTAAAGGATACTTGCATAATTAAGATTCATTGCAGCGAAATATAAAACATTTAAGTATTCTTAATTTAGAATAGGGAAGAAATACTTGCCTCAGTTTATCCGTTTTCTAACTTTCAATCATCATTTTATGTTCACCTCTATTCTGTATCCACTCGTCTCATTTACCACACATAATCAGGATTTACTTTTACTATAAGTGTCTGGGTTTCAATGCCTCAAACTATGTGTATCTATCATAAAAGATACTATTTTAATTAACCGACAATAAATAATTGTCTATTCTATATGTTTATCATTATCATCTACCCACCCGGTAATAACAGAAAAAGATCACATTTAATCATATAAAGTTTAAAAGACACGCGGAATTACAATTCATATAACACATAAACACATAAGGCACGTATCACATAATTCATGTAACATATGATTCAATTCATCAAAACATTCGACTCGATATGTTTAAAATTAAAATCGAGTCGAAATACGACTTTTCGATATTTACGCGACTCAAAAATATTTACAAAATCAAGCGACCTCTCGAAACAAAAGATTTATGTCTCGAAAGTAATTTTAATAGAAGCATAACATTTTTCTGAGTCTAAACGCCCTTGTTTCGTATTAGCACAAACGGTGTATTTATTATGAATAAAATAAAAATAATTCAATTAATAATAATATTAATTAAATTTTTAAATATCTTTATATAATTTTAAAGCTCAAAATGATTTTTAAATCATTATTTGGCTTAATTATAAATAATTAAATTTTATTTAACTATTCAAAAATAAAATTAATTAATTAAATAAATTAATCAATTAGTTAAATCTATAAATAAAAAATTAAATATAAAATAAATAATAAAATCAAATTTAGATTTTTTAAAATAATAAAGAAAATAATTTTCTAGAATTAAAATAATTCAGTTAATTATTTAAAATAATTAACCAAATTAAATTTTGATTTAAAAACAACTTTTAGAATTTAAAATTGAATTTTGATTTAAATTAAAAATCCCAAAAACACTTTTAGGTTTTCAGATTTGGGGGTTTACAGATCGAACCCGAGTCAAATGACCGGGTCGCGAATAACTGAAATCGGTCCGGGTTCGAACACCGGCCAGAAACTTGGGGCAACCCAGAAACCGGTGGTTTCGGCCGGATTCCGGTGACCTTCTTCAGCCCTCAAAACAACATGATTTTGATCATTTTTCGAGCCTAATTCCATCAGTAACTTATTATAAACCGCTTTATAACAATCATAACAACAGACGATAGCGGAATTGTCAAATTCGATCAAAACTCGCAGCCAACCGGCGAGTTCGATCATTTTTCCGGAGAAGCTTCTAACATAACCAAACTGAACATTATATATACGAAAATAAAGCTTAAATCATTTATAATATGTTCATAGGATCAAAACTATCAGCCAATTCAAGAACCATCCAGAAATTTGAAAAATAAAAAACTAAATATTCAAGAACTCGGCCTATACCATCTCGTAATCGTTTGGTCCAAGTAGATATATGAATTAATTGCAAATGATTCCAGGAGGATATATATATATCATCAAAACAAACAAATAACCCCAGAAATTAAAAAGGCCAAATTCAAACATAAACCCTAAAAATTAAAAATTACTAACATGAGGTATGATTTGATGATATAATTGTATTGTACTCTTCAACAATTTCAGATTGACTACAAACATGACACAATTTGATTTCCAAATCACTGCCAAAATCATGTTTTGATTTCAAGAACAGTTCTTGAAACCCTAACCCTAATTTCAAAGAATTTCATAAATTTTAATATATCTTTTCATTTTTATATAATTAAATTATATTTATAGTTACAAGAATAATACTCCCAAAATTATTTAGGGCCTTATTATATCATTTAATAAACCCGGAATTAATAAATAACGGGAAATAATTTTTAATCTAATATATACAAAATTTATGTCAAAATTTCCCAAAAATTACGAATAATCCAAATATGTAACAGTATTGAATATTTAACAGTCCCACGATTTTATAAAAATAAAAATATGATTTTTGTGTCCTTTGACGTCCCAGTAAGGGCCCGGTAAATCATTTTTTACAAAATGAAATATTTTCTAAATCAACTAGAGGTTCTGAAAATCAATATGGTAAGTACAAGGCCAAATGCTCTATACGCCATACGGCTATTAAAACTGATTCTCGATAGCATAATATTCAATACAAACACATTTAACACGTAATATAATAGCCGAAAAATATCCTGAACCACACTACATATACTCAGCACATAACTAGATAACATCGTATGATCAATCATAAATTACAATATCATAAATCACATAATACTCATTTAATATAACACAAAACAGTCGTAATTTTCTAGTTGTTACAGTAACGAATAACACTCAGAAGTTAGGGGCCACAGATCAAAAGAAAAATGCAGAATTTTTCCCAAGTTACAAAAATCAAGGGGCATACCCAAAACATAACATCGGGGCCTTGTAACCAAAAAAACCCTGGAGTTAGAGGCCATAAATCAAAAAAAATCCAAAATTTTCCCTAAGTTACAAAAATCAAGGGGTCTACCCAAACATAACACTAGGGCCTTGTGACAAACAACACCCCGGAGTTGGGGACCACAAATTAAAGAAAAGTGGAAAAGGTTTTTCAAACCCAACTTTAACTATACTCCCCTATCCGGCAAACCCGCATAAGGGAGTGGGAGGCAAATGATAGGCCATAATACAATTAGGACTTAAAGCACCACTAAAGCACAATGAAAAGGAACCCCCCATGCCCAAACTGGAGGTGGTCACCGGACACGTGGCACCCGCTCAAGATAGCAACGGTCCCATATTACCCAAAATAGCATGACAACATCTCAGGCATCCATTTATCAATACCTCGGGCTATCCCAACAACAAGGGGACAGCTGCGTCCAACTTCCCATCTGGACCATCCCATTATCCACCAACCAAGATTCATCAACATCCAAGATGAAAAAGGTACAAACCCCCAAAACCCTAAATGGGGAGCCTATAAAAGGCCCAAAAAAAGGGTTTAGGGGGTTACTACTTGAATCTCTACACATATACACACACCATAGATATATTCAAATAACTTCTGTTTCATTATCCTCCTTCTTCACAAAACCCTTTTCTTATTCTCACATCGGAGGTGCCGCGAGGATGTCACCCCCCTCCGGTTCGGTTTTGCAAGAACCCATCCAAAAGCTCAAGCTCACACACCCTCATTTCTACACACTTGAGTCTGGATAGGAAAGGGAGAAGGAACCCAGGGAGGAAAGGGAGTTATCAGTACCCACCTTTACTCTCGTTGAAGGTCACTGGAAGTTGTCAATAATATTCTTAAGTACTTAAAGAGGATTAGAGATTTATGTTTGGTATATGGAAAAGATAGGAAACTGGTTGTAACGGGTTACACTGATGGTGGTTTCTGTACCTAATTTTTGGACAGACAAGGATGATTATTTATCTATGTCTGATTTATGTTTTGTCTAAATATAAGTGATGATATCTAGAATAGTTTACATCAATAACATTGATGATTCTATAATGGAAGCCGAATATATTGATTCTTTCGAAACAACTGAGGAAACTGTTTGGGCATATGCTTACGCGATATCACCTTATTAATGATATTATTGATCAAGGAGATATATATGTAAAGTGCATATTAATGATAATGTTACAGACCCACTGACTAAGGTTTTGTCACAGTGGAAGCACGATGGCCATACTAGTTCCATGAGTATTAGATACATGGGTGATTCACTCTGGTGCAAGTGGAAGATTGTTAGTGTTTGTGCCCTGGAGACAAAACTATAATGTTTTAGTTTAAGACATTTCAATTATTAATGTTTATGTTCTATCGATTATTTCCTTTATAATTTATTATATCTTAATTTACTGCGATATAAATGTTAGATTAATAAATATCCTTGGAATATGGTATACATTCTATATCTCTAAGTACGTGACTTAAAAATGAGATTATGAGAATAGTATCAATATTACTAAATGTCCCTAGTCAATTATTATTATTAAGGGACAATAATAACACATTAAGACTGATGTGTTTGTTGACTGATGATCACATCTCATTGCTCATAGGTATAGTGATACTAAAGTAAAAAACATAGGCAAATTTAAATGTACATGATGCTGGACAGACCCAATATGAGACTTTACATGTCTATCGTGTCATAAGTAATTCTCACAGTGATAATGATATAACGGTCCTTAGACTTAAAATCATTATATTTCTATACGGGAATTAAAATAATTCGATTATATTATATTTAATTTGACCAGGTAATGATAAAAGTGTATTTATGGTATATTATTAATCGTATAAGAAATATGAATGATCTAGAAAAGATTTAACCCTCTTATTTTAGGAGTGATATTATTGGCCTTTTGTGTGAGTCGCTCAAATGTTGATTTTATGTGATAGTCTACTCATTGATCAAGAAAACCTAGATTAAACTATGATAAGGATGACACATTACATGTCTCTATTTTAATCTATAATATGTGGTTAAAGGGATTATATTACACTGTACATTATTCACGAAAGGTTTAATCGATCACCGATTTAATTATTATTAATTGGGTAGCAGTAATGTATTACTAGATGCCGCTCATTGTTTATGATTTTAAATTAGATTTAAAATTCGTTGTCGACGTATTAATAACCTATAGGGTAACACACAGAGAATGCTTGAATGATTATTTAATTTAAATTAAATTAATTTGAAGTATTTATAATATTAATTAAGTTTGACTTAATTAATTAGATAAATAATGATATTTGAATTTACTAATATTAATTATGAAATTTATTTATTAAATAATTAAGTGAAACTTAATTATAATACAAATAGGAATTTTGAATTAATAATAACTCCTAATTACTTAAGAGTTATAATTTATTTTTATATTCTCTATATAATATCTCTTGTGGCTGCTTCTGTATGCAAGACTTCTATTAAAAATCCTAGCCACCAAGAGAGAAGATGGAGAGAGAAAGAAGAAACGATTTTGTGCGGGGACATATTCAATCCTTGTGTTCAAGTATTCGTGTGGATACCGATTGTGCATAGATCGCGAGAGCATGATGTGTGGTGATTGAACAAGTTTTGAATCTCCATTCGTCAACCAATTTTTAAAGCTTTTTAAGGTAAACAATTTAATTTACGAATAAAATATCTATTTTTTTGCATGGATCCTGCGGTGAGTTTCAAAAATTCTGGTTTTTATAATATTTAATTACAGTTTTCTTTGCATTTTATGCCTCAAAACCCTTCACGAAGAACCATTATATATCTACCTCTTGACAGGACTGAGAGCGGTTAGCGCCGCTTTAATCCGTAAAGACCCTTTATAGTCAGAAGTTGGTCTACTATGTCAGCCATATACTGAAAGATGCAAAACTAGATACCCAAATCTCGAGAAATTTGCATGCGCCTTAGTGACAGCAA
Source organism: Apium graveolens (assembly GCF_009905375.1). Classification (NCBI taxonomy): domain Eukaryota; kingdom Viridiplantae; phylum Streptophyta; class Magnoliopsida; order Apiales; family Apiaceae; genus Apium; species Apium graveolens. Next base: position 187,352,147 of record NC_133654.1, on the reverse strand, counting down.
GAAGAAAGTCGAGGAACTATTTTCAAGGCAGTAAAATATGAGTCGTAACCAATCTACTGCTCTGGAAGATCTAGCACAGACCCAAGTTATCGGGGAGATGGTAAACTAGGAAATGGGGCTCAACTAATTCCAGATACAGTATATCTCTTATACCCCCGTCCAAGAACAGGCCCTAGACAACTTTGTCATGGAATGTACTTTTGCGGCTGAAATCCACACAATGCTCGATCCTTCAACCGAAGAAAGAGCCACCTAGACCGACAACTGGCAATTTTTCATAGATGGATCTTCCACGACAGAACGAAGTGGCGCCGGGATAATTCTGACCTCCCCTGACGGGTTCCAAATTCAGCAGGTGCTTCGCTTCCAATTTAAAGTGACTAATAATTATTCCAAATATGAAGCACTGTTGGTCGGCCTCAGGTTGGCACAACACTTGAGGGCCAACCATGTTGTCACCCACAATGATTCCCAACTGGTCGTCATAAAAATCCAGGGAAAATATCTGGCAAATGACTCCATCATGCTCAAGCTAGCGACTTGCCCAACAAGCAATCTAAAGCTTCCAAACCTTTGACCTAAAGCAAGAAGACCATGAAGACAACACCAGAGCTGATGCGTTATCCAAGCTCGCCACATCCGAGCTAGAAAAGCTGGAGGGGCCCGTTTACCTCGAACACCTGAAAAAGCAAAGCATTGACCCAGCCAACATCATGCAAATCTCAACCGACCCCGGCTGGCAAATCTCATTCCTTTCTTTTCTCGGCCAAAGGGCCCTACCAGCTGACTCGAGAGAAGCAAAGGAGATTAAGGCCAAGGCCTTAGGATACGTCCTCCTCGATGAAACACTCTACCAGAAAGGATTTTATGACCCACTACTGAAATGTCTAGGGCCGGAAGAGGCCAAATACGCTATGGTCGAGGTTGTAATGACCACATTGGTGGAAAAGCTCGATCCCACAAGCTGCTGTGGATGGGGTATTATTGGCCGACGCTCTTCAAAGACTCAATCATTACACGTAGAAGTGCAAGCAATGTTAGTTCTACAACAACATTCCTAAATAAACCCCGTGCCTCCGGCCTCAATCCTCTCACATGTGTCATTCACCACCCGGGGAATAGACATCATGGGACCATTCACCTTCGCACCCGGACGCCTAAATTACATCATTGTCGCTATCGACTCCATGACCAAGTGGACATAGGCCAAATCAATAGCAGATATCATCGAAAAAGACTGTCAAAGGTTCTACGAAAATGTCATATTACGGTTTGGGATCATGGTTATGCTAATCTTGGATAACGGAACCCAGTTTACAAGCATCATGTTCACAGAATTCCTCCAAAATTTCCACATAATGCATTGTCGATCAGCGATGGCGCACCCTCAGTGCAACAGACAAGTCGAAGTCACTAATAGGAGCCTTTTAAGGGGAATAGAAAAATGCCTCATCGGGGACAAAGGAAAGTGGGCCAAAGAACTCGCTAAGATCCTATGGTCCTATCGAATTACGCCCTGGATAATAACAGGGGATACACGTGTTAAACTCTGCTATGAAACTGAGGCCATCATCCTGGTCGAAATTGGCAAACCCACCTCGAACTATTAGAACAGAGTCGAGACCATACAGTTATTCGGATGGCCGCTCACAAACAAAAAATTATGGTATACTTTGGAAAAAGTATCAAGCCTTGCCAATACACCGAGGGAGATCTTGTCCTTCGAAAAACTGAGGTCTCTGACACGGCCCACCAAGGAAAACTCTCACCTAACTGAGAAGGGCCTTACAAGGTCGTGAAAGTTATCCGCCCTGGATCAATGTCGACTCATGGACATGGAAGAAAATAAACTCCCTAATACCTGGAACAGGCTCCGACCACGAAGATTTTATGTTTAAGTTTTATATCTCCAAAATTATGTAACCAGATTCAGCCATGGTCAGCTTGTTTTATAAAAGCAAAGGCCACGTTTATATATAAGAAGGTGTACTTTTGTTTCCAATGAACTCCCAAAGTAAAAAAAAAATCAAAAAACGAATACAAAATAACATCCAACTGATTTTAAAGGTCCGTGAAGGACATCAACATTACAATTTTTGTAGTTCAACAAAAACAAATATTCAACTAGAAAGCAGGGAAATCTTAACCAGCTATTCAACGAAATATGAGAAATCCTAGAATAAGCTATGAAAATTACGAATACAACAAATAAATTAAGTACCATCTTCAGCTTCCTCTTCAAAATCGACCCCAAGCTCCGAAAGAGGGAATTCATCCTGGGGCGGAGCACTAGGACCAGCCTCCTTCTCGGGTTCAGGATTATCTTCGGCATTATCCCGTTTCTCCAACTCGGCATGAACATATGCCTCATAAGTATGGAACTGAGGATTGTACCCATTTCACACACCGAGGAATACCCCGAATTCATTGAAACCCATCTCATAAGAGGGAGCCGCCTTCCGTGTCACCAGGTGGGAATATGACTTGGCCTTCCAAAACCTCTTCACGCTCTCCACACAATCCTCAGTCGGTACCCTCTCCTTCAACTCCTCGTTCTCTTTCCTTAACCGCTCCAACTCGGCCTGATCAGCTTCCAACTTCTTCTTCTCCTTCTTCAGTTCGCTGACAGCCCCTTGAAGGTTGTGATCTTCAGATTCCTCCTGCCGATGTTAGCGCTAAAATCCATCGCTTCTCCCTCCCAGAGCTTGGTCAACTCCTAGGACATTTTTAGCTGAGAGGCGGCTAGCGTGCCGTCAAACTCCACCTTCTCCCTCTTCCTCTACTCCGCCTCGACCTCCTTGCAGTGCCCGAAAAGCCGGTTAGAGGTAGCCATCACCAGTCCCTAGCTGAAAAAAACCAAATAACACTACTAGAAAAAAGACCTTAGACATCGGGTTTTGACATCGGGTAAAAACCGATGTCTATGTAAGAAAGGACTTATGTCTTCGTAACTGATGTTAAAGATAATTTTACATAGACATCGATTTTTACCCGACGTGTGTTTATATCTGTAACATCGATTCTAAAATATTGTGATGTCAATTGTTAGCTCAGACACCTGTTATTTATATTCAACGGTTGTGAAAAATATACTTCTAACAACAATTTTCTTTTGTAACCGTTGTCGATACTCATGTTTTAATTATCAATATTCATTTGTAACATGTTTTAACAACTGATATCTTTGATGCTATTAGACAATATATAAACCACAATACTCACAAAATTCAATTCCCAAAACTCAATCAATGCATATTATTAATCAATTAAATCAAAGATCAATAACTAAAATAATCTAGTTTACACAATCAACCAAAAAATATTCTAACCCAAATACATATATCATTTTAAACAAACTATTCCAACAATAAGTACAACCAATCTCATCAATATAAAAAATTCAACCATCTCACTAGCTAAAAAAGTACAAGATACTTATTGACTTGCAAAAATACTACTTGGTTGATCATTTGCAGGTTCTTTAATAGAAGCTGCCTTCAACATTCACTTGAGTTTGATGCCTATTTGAACTCCTCATCAGGTGTAATTTTCCAAAACCCGCGCCTGTATTAGAACTTATAAATTAATGAACAAAATAAATTAAACATATGCAGTCAAATGAAAACATAGCAAGTGAGATAAAATTTCACATACATACACATTTCTAGATAGCGGAGAGTCCAGGTTCCAAATGCAATGCATTTGCAGTACAGTGGTAAATTTTATTTATGACTATAAAGACCTTTCCACGTCTTTTCTTTCTCTAATTTTTTAGTCTAGACCTGATTGAAGTTAAATGGCTCTTTGTAAAGTATATTGTCTATACTTGTTAGTGGCATATACACGATTTAACAAATTCCTCTGACCACCATAACTGTACATCAATTAATAATTCATATGAGCAAATGGTGTCATAAAATTTTTAGCAATATGATTTAATTAATGTAAAAAAATATAGCAATGAATAAACCTCCTAGGCCTCCGTAATGATTCAATCGGAACCTGGCCAATAACCAAAATCCTTAATGGCGCTTACGGCCACCACCCTTTTTCCCTTTATTTTTTACCACACTTTCTCTTCTGCACTTTACTGCCTACAAAGCTACTACCATCACCACCTCTAAAGTCACCACCTATAGAAGCAGAGGGTGCATACATCAACATATGTTTAACATCAAGTATACCATTTTTGAAATTCCCAACGGTTGATTTTAACCCTCAGTCATCCACTGATCCTTTATTTTCACCATTAAACCTGCTTCCAAATCGTCCAAGTATTGCACTCTGCAAAAACCTCTGTCAGCAACTGCAATTTCAAGAAATAGTAGCATTAAACTGTACACAACACTAGTACAAGAAGTATAACATATTACAGGCCTCTTGTAGCGTTTTCTGCCCTATTTCTTTCTGCTTCTTAATTTGCACTAGTGATACGCTTAGAGGTAATCTCAGCTTCTTCACAGGCTAAGACAAGAAACAACATAGGCATCGTCACATGTTTCTAACATAATATGGATCCCAGTTCAAAATAACTAAACAACCGAACACATTAGCTCAAATTCCAGATTAACAGAGTCATAAACGTTTCTCACTACTAATACGCAACATCATAAAAATTGTTATATAAAAAAGACTACAACATTAAATCATGAGGTAAACAAGTAACCATTAAGCCACTAGAACAAAAGAAGAAAACATTTACCAAAAGACTCAATATCCTTCACTATCGACCTTATATCCATATTGGGGCTTCTTCAGGTACCCCTTTCAGTAAACTCATTTGAACCGCTTCTTTTGTAGATGTACAAATAAATTCCCTACATGTACAAAGAATGAATCAAACAGCAACATCTACAAATCAATTATATCGAATAAATAAGTGTCAAAATTAAAGAATTAATTAAACAATAAATAAGTATCACCAACATCTGACCCTGTAAACTCCATATCTGTAAGAACAAACAAGTCTAAAGTGATGACCTGGAGTTTGATTAATTGATGATGTTCTTTAATTTGGGGTTTAATTGGAACCCTAATAATTATAGATAATATAAGATAATGATATAATTGTGCTTTTAATTAGAGATATGGTGGGAAAGAAAGAGATGAGATAGAGTCGTCAGAGAGGTAAGGAAGAGATATGGTAGAAACTAGAAAGGTGAGGAGAGGTGAGGAGAGGAGAGGGGAAAATGAGGAAATAGATTTTGGGGTCGAAAGGGGGGAATATTTTTGTTGTTAAGGGGGGAACTTTTGGGAAATAAGGGGGGAAGCACTGAACCCATGTTTTTAAAAAAATTTAAGATTAATCCCTGATATCGGCTATAATTTAACCGATGTCTATAAAAAAATGACAAAGCTTATATTCTGAACCGATGTCTAATTGATGATTCTCCTTTTTTTTAAAATAGAATCAACAACAATTATTTTCTCGATCGATGTCTAAATTGCGCTTTAACAACATTTTAAAAATAATCGATGTCTCAATGGACTTTAACATCGGTCATATGAGCAACCGATATTTAAGCACCAATGTCTAAGCACCAATGTCTATTGATAGAATTCTAGTAGTGTAACAAGTAAAAATATCACGTTCCAAGAAGCCATAAAAACCGGACTCACAGAACAACACAGACCTCTCCCATCTTGGCCTGAAGTATTTGGTCAAGTTCCTTCATGCAAAGAGAACCGTAGTAATCGGTATCGGCCAGTATCTGGAAAGCCTTCAAAGTATCATAAGGTTAAGGGGACCCGACATTGACCAGCCCTTGTACGTCCGCATATTAAGAGTCGACCACCCTAAGTCACCCTGAGCTCAGTCATCTTCTTTATTAGCTCCCTATAGCCCCCGACCACGGACTTCAAGCCCGATCAGATCTCTTCGTCAACCTCCCACTTCTCCCCTTCCTCAACATCCTGAACTCTGGCCTTGCCAACATCTCGCTTCAGGGGGATGGTCCCCTCATCCGAGCTCAAAATTTCCTCCACCTCCGGGACAACAACTGCCCCAATACGGTCTAGAGCCTGCTATAGGTAAGCCTCTAAAGTTTGTTGCCTCTTAATAGAATTCCCAACAGTTGTCTTGCTCGCATGCGATGCAGTACCGGTCTCCCCACTAGCAGCAGTCGGCTTTCTCTTTGACACCCTTCTTCGGGCCGTCCACCGACTTCTCCTTGAAAACCTTGAGTATGGCCCTCTTGTTCAACATTTTCAGATAAGTAATGGCGCAGTGAAGAACTGTATAACAAACATGGCAAATTGTCAAATATCCAATCACAAGTAGAATGAATAATTGATAACATGACGACGACAAAACAGAAATGACAGGTTTATACAACATATTACACACCAAATTGTAGTAGCAGGACGAGCACGAATATTAAAAAAAAACAGAGTTGGATACATATACATAAAAGACCCTTACCGATATACATCTCCAAGAAAGACTTATCCTGGATCAGCCCTAAGATCCACTCACTATTCAGGTCGTAATGAGTAAAACTATGAATCTTACGTAACTCATCCTCGGACATGCCAAACGGGTCTGATGGGACATCAATCTATACATTCCAACCCGGCAACCAGGCCAAATCCCCACCGTGAATGAAGATATACTCCAAATGTCATGTCTTATTCGATGAAGGCATACAATATCACTTATTCCCAAATTTCTTGTTGATCCTCCAGTGAAGATAATAAATGGGAGCATTACTCGTAACCTGAACACGGAACAACATAAAAAATAGCCGAGTGATCGGCTCGAGGCCCATCTCTGCACATCGAGCAATGAAATAGGCTATGCTCCGTATACTATTTTGGGTGAACTGCTTATGCTCCTGGGAATATCGAAACCCTACTTAACGAACTCCGGGTAGACCAGCTTCGGACGTTCGCATACCCAAACCCCCAAAAGCATCATTCAACAACTTCCTGTCAAACTAGGGAGGAGCAACACCGTCCTTCATTAGCTCCTTCACATAGGTCCTAATATAGATCACGAATCGACATGAAGTTCGCGGGAGCCGGATAGCTCAGCCTCTCAGTATATAACCACCCATAGCCATCCCCGTGAAGCAACTAATCATGGCCGGTATAAACCGGTTTCCCTCTAACATTTAAGCCTAGAATTGAGCTCCCGCCCGACTTTCAGCCGGCAACAATCTCAACAACCCCCTTTATAGGGACGGAAGTCGGCACAATTGAACCTAAGCTATCACCACCCCCTTCACCAACAGTAAAAAAGGCAGGTGCCCCTGCCTAGGATACCTCGAGGGCCCTGCACCATCTCCACCGACTCTTGTATCTAGCAGATTCAACCTCTTTAACGTTGTATCCTCCAAACCCTGACCACCATGTTCACTAATACTACCTGCCACAACCCGGCTCTCACCGTCCTGCGAACCTAAGAAAAGCGGCTTACCCCTACTCTGAATCCTAACAAACTCACGTGCGGCATCGGCCGCCGTGCTCGGATAACGTAACTTCACCGACTTCACCATCTCACCGCGCTCCGCACTTGAACACTACGCCATAAGTGGGCTACTGTAATGCAAGTTTTACAAGCAGCATTACATTAGCTAAAAAATTTTTGTACAAGTTGCATTACATTAACTAAGAAATTTTTGTCCTATTGTAACACCTCTCAATTAGTGTTACAATAGCTATAACACTAGTGTTGTAGAGAATTGTTGGTGTTGCACGACATGTAACACTAGCACTTGATGTTACATTAGTTCATTTTTTATTTTTAAAAAATATTAAAATAAAAATATTATCATAAATTAGTTTTAAAATTATATTCCGGTTTATTAGCGAATAAGGAATGTAATATATAATATAATATAATTTATAAAAGTAAATTGTACATAAATACATAAGTTAGTTTTTTGTCTTTTATTCAAAAACTGTTACTCTTTTACATTTAAAAAATATTAAATTAAAAATATTACTATGAATTAGTATTAAAATTATATTTCGGTTTATCAGTGAATAAAAATGTAATATATAATATTATATAATTTATAAAAGTAAATTGTACATAAATACAGAAGTTAGTTTTTTTGTCTTTTATTTAATAAATCATACTTTAATATTTAAAATTTAAAAAGTAAAGTAAAAAATTACAACACAGTTTTGTAAGTGAAAAATGGGCGGTATTTTTCCCACCAAATGAAAATGACTCGGGCCGAGCCACTTACAAAACACGCTCAGTCAAACAGACTCTCTCACATCTCTCTCCCAACTCTCTGTGAAAACACTCTTTCTACTCTTAGGGATGAATCGAAGATCAAATTAAATATTTGATATTTGATTACACAGTTATATGGCTCTAATTCAAATGTTGTTACTAACTTTTCGGTTTATATGATTTTGCAGGGTGTTTAGGGTTTCAAATTGGGGGTTTAATTCTTTTTGTCTGATTAATCGGTAAATATGTACATATTTTCAAACCCTAACTTATCCTGAGTGATTATTCGCAGCATCTGCTTATGCTTGTTTTGATAGATAGCTCTTCTTCTCCTGTTGCCTCTAAGTTTTCCGGCGATGTTGCTCTCTTGGTAATTGATTTTGTTGTTATTTGAGTAAATTTATTTCATCTTGGTGCTTAGTTTTAATTAATTATTTTGTGATGAAAGATATAAAAAACATGACTGGACATAGAGTGTCCTGTTGCTTAAGACTTATATTATGTGAAATAATTTGCAGAAGTCTTGCTCTTTCGTGTCATGAATCATTTCCTGATAATTGAGGTCCTCAAGGTTTGAGCAAGGCATCTTTCCTCAACCATGGTCAGTATAGATGAAATCTATAGGTTTTCTATAGCCTTTCCCACCCAAAATGAACTTTTGAATTTTGTAGGGTGGATGTAATTTATGGGTCTGATTGTTGATCCCTGTTATCATGATAAGTTGAGACATAACACTGATTCGTGTCCTTTTTTTCTTTGACTTGGTAATTTCATTTTAAAGTCTGAAACTTTGCAGCTTGTTCTTCATATTCTGATTATATTTCTTTGATCAATTCTGTTAGATGACTTGTAAGAATTTTTATAATTTTCTGAAAGCTTAAAGAATAGTATGCTGTTGGGAGCAGTCTCAATTCTTCAAATAATATTTTTATACCCGTTATTTTTCATTATTGTATCAGTGAGAAAGCACTTGTTCAGAGTGTGACCTTGATTGTGCGCCTCTTCAGAAATTGCATATAATGAAAATATGTAAATCTTTTTATACCAATATGCATTTAAGTTTGGTCGTCATCCTGAATGAGTTGTATGAATATATTTGATTGGTTATTAGCTGATCTTTGCTGGTGATTTGCAGATAGAGTCTTTGTCTCTTACCTTTCACGGACATGATCTCATTGTCGATTCTGAGTGGCAGGTTTTTGTTTTCCCCTGTTACTATGCAACTCTTAATTACTATGGCTATATGCAACTCATGTCTGCACACTCATGCATCTTATACTTTGTAGGTGGTAGGACTTTCTTGGATTGAATGGTGGTGGAAAATCTACTCTCCTTATTGTTATTAGGCGTCGAGAGATTCCAATACCAGAACACATGGATATCTTTCATCTCACAAGGGAGATTGAAGCTTCTGATATGTCTTCACTGGAGGCTGTGATAAATTACGATGAGGAAATGATGCAATTGGAAAAAGAAGTTGAAGTTTTGGATGGTCAGGTCTGTTTTCTATTTAGAAGTATCAGTGTTTTATAATAATCTTTTTGGGTTCTTCGTGTTCAAGACTGTTCAGATATGTAAGTACATCTCCTCTTTTCATGCACTTGAGTTAATTGTTATTAATCTCTCCAAAAGTCAAACTTGATTATACATCTGATATTTCTTTTATACAGGATTCTCCTATGCTAGAGCCTGCAAGACGATATTTGAAACTAAGATCACTGGGTGCTCCAGCAGTTCTTCTCTCTTTAGCCATGCAAGGATTTTTTCGAGGATTTAAGGATACTACAACTCCCCTAGATGCCACGGGTATAATTACACTACTTATAATTGAGCAAGGATAACATCTATGTACGGAACCTACTAAACCCACACTTAATGTTTGAAACAGTTGCTGGAGATCTAGCAAATGTTGTTTTGGACCCCATGCTTATATTTTTTTGCCATATGGGAGTTAGTGGTGAAACAATTGCTCATGTGCTATCTCAGTAAGTTCAGTAAAAGGCAACTGAATTGAAAATCTTGCTCTGTTATTCCCCTATATAAATTAGTTATCTTTTACCGAACTCCTGATGATGTAAAACAGTTGTCTTACATGTAACAATTCATTTTAGGTATCTAATCTTAGGGAAGTGATAAGCTTAAGAGGCATGCAATATGGTTCCAAGTGTTTCGTGATTGAAATATGCACGCTGACAAGTATGCGCATTTAGTCTGATCACTCTCTAACCTACTAAGTATGCACAATTAGTCTGATTACTCCCTAACCTACTTTGATTTATTTTTGTTATGAATCAGATTTCTCCCGAGGATAGAAATTTATAAGAAAAGGTGGTGAAGCAGAGAAAGATGATTATTGGGAGAAGCAAAATCCAAGAATTTTTTATGGGAAGAAGGGGATCAACATAGTTGCAAAGTATTAATAACCTTCGTTGTAGTTTGGATATGCTTGGAGTATGGTTATTTGATCGATCGTATTGTTGTAATTTTATGTGGTGTTTGTAACATTTTGGATATGTATTGTAGATTTTAAACAGAACATGTATTTAAAATTTTAAAATTAAATGTTATATATGCCTATTATAGTGTAATGTATGTTTTAATTTAGTGTTAGATTACAAATGCTACAATTACTTAATAAAAAAGATTGGTGTTATAATTGATAGAACAGACTGTTACAATATATTATATGAGACCCACAGGTGGTCCCACTTATGCAATCTTGATCAAGCTATTGTATCACTCATTTTGCGTTACATTTGGTCTGTTAGTGTTACAGTAGGTGCCTATTATAACGTTTTCCTCTCTGTTACAATAGATCAGTGAAGTGTTACATTAGGGTGTCTATTATAATGCTTGTATACGTAACGCCCCCTGGTATTACAATAGACCTATTGTAACGCTTTTAGGGCCTATTGTAACACCATTTAGGCATTGCAATAACCCATTTATGGCGTAGTGTGAAAATAACCTAAACAAACAAAAGCATTTGCTCAGAATTAACCAAGCAAACTATACTCTACAAACCTATACATACACATACACACATGAAGAGATGAACATCAACATCGATGTTCATCACGCAAACCCAGAAACACGTATAAACCCCGCAATAACACCCCAAAAGGCACAAAGAAACAAAAATAGTGGATGCAAACACCATCAAGACCTAAAGATTCTAAAACTATCAATAATATGCTTTTGAAAGTACTCCTACAACTATGAACAAAGAGAAAAAATAGCAACACATTTATGCATGGACAAAAGGACAAAACAAGAGAAAAAATGGATAAAAGGGTAAAAACTACCCTTAAAGAAGAAGAAGAAGAAGAAGAAAGCTACAACCACCACTGACTGTTAAAATCCCCAATGAAAGCTTCGATCTCACCAATGATCTCTCCTCTTCTAGCCCAGTTCTCTCTCTTTCCCACTCACTATGCTCTTTACCCTTATTAAGACAAATGAGTAAAAAGACAAAGGAAGGTCTTTTATACACGTAAAACAAATAAACCAACAGGGACACATGGCAGCACGTCATTGGTTGCCAAGAAACCCACTAACGACGGTTTAGCTTTCCACGCGCCCACGCCCCTCATTCCCAGCATAACCCCCATCCACGTCTTCAGCCCGTGCATTGATGACGTACTATTGAAAGCCATAAATGCACATTCCTCGATTGTTGGTGCTTAACTCCCTAAAACCCTACTTTTGCAAAACACTTTAAAAAAACCCACCTTTTTTACTTTAAAGATTTTAAAAAATAACATAACTTTTCACCAACGGGTACAATCATCAACCCCAATTAAGACCTTCAACTACCCCATTCGTATGGAACACGATTTCAACCGTCCTTCATAAGGGGAACCATCTTAACTTCGACTCAAATGCGCCCCTCACATTCCACAAGTGAGCACCATCTCAACTTCGACTCAACTACAATGGTTACAATCGCCTTCCATAAGGGGGGCACTCAACTTTGACTCAAATGCACCCTTCATATGACAGACGGTTCCAACCGCCTTCCACAAGGGGGCACTATCTCAACTTCGACTCAAATGCACCCCCGTAGTATGGAACACGATTTCAACCGACTTTCAAAAAGGGCACCATCTCAACTTCGACTCAACTACACCCCTCATATGAAAGACGGTTACAACCACCTTCCACAATGAGGCACTCAACTTTTACTCAAATACACCCCTCGTATGAAATACGGTTCCAACCGTCATCCAAAAAAGGGCACCATCTCAACTTTAACTCAAATACTCCCTCATATGAAAGAGGGTTCCAACCGCCTTCCACATAGGGATACCATCTCAACTTCGACTCAATTGCACCCATTATATGGAAGAAAGTTCAAACCGCATTTCATAAGGGGCACCATTTCAACTTCAGCTCAATTGTACCCCTCATATGGAAGACGGTCCCAACTGCCTTCCACGAGGGGACGCCATCTCAACTTCGACTCAAATCTATCAGACCCAGGAAACCTCTAAACAACCGACGTTCAAGCCGAATCCCACCATCACAGCTTCCACACTTATTCCCCATATAACTTAAGTTACATAAGGGAGTGATGGGGAAATGATAGGCCCGGCCCGGCTAGCCAGGCCCAAGCATGACATCAAACACAATAAACCGGCCCAGCTATACCCGTTAGCCAAATCTGGTTCCTGATAAAGCTGGATTTCAGCTGACAAACTATACTGACACTCCAAATGGGTGACTGACACCCACGTGGGGCTCCTGACACACCACCAACTGTCACATCGTCGTCGACTTTAGTAGGCGTGACAGCTCATGCACATTCCCCCGCATGCATGTAACACTCACATGCCCTTCTATAAATACCCAATAAAGGAAGAGGAAAAAAGGTTCACAACTTTCATACACTATTAAGCTCTACATTCTCTCTAGCTCTCTCTCTAAAATTTGGCCCGAATGCTTCCGGAGGTGTCCCGGAGATCCAATCTCCAATGGGCATGTCATTTTAGGTACTATCTCTCGAGTCTCAAGCCTGACCCATTCCTGAGGACAAAGGAGCTCACGGAGATCTACGGGCTTGTCACACTGCATATTTGTTAAGATGTAAAGGGGGGATGTAAAGGTGCTGCTAGGCGATAGTGCACCGCCTCGGCGGTTAGGTGCTTTCCTAGGCGACCAGTAGACGGGTTATATGTTTAGCTGTATATATGGGTATTTTTCATATAAATATATTTAGATGCTATAAAAAAATAAAATAACTGTAGTAGTTATATTAATGAAATATTGTATGCAAATTACAAGCATATGAATAAGTCATGTTTATGTGTTTGTGTTTATATAAGCTTGTAAAAATTAAAAGAATAATAGTTTGATAAAATGATTCTGAAACAATTCCTTGACAGGAGACGATTTGTTCTCCTTTTTCCTTATAAGATCGTTTTAGATGAGTTTTACTGCTGAGTTTTTTCGAACATAATATTTATAACACAATATATATTCTTTGTAACTCTAATGTGGACGAAACGGGTCAAAAATATATTGGGTTAGGTTAAAGTAAAACTAGGTCAAAATAAGACGAAATGACCTACGCGGAATTAGACATCGCCAACAAAAGCAGGTCAGATGCCTATCCATTTTTTGCCGCTTAGGCGACACCTTGATAACTATGATTCACTGTGAGTTTGGTTTCTCGAGAGTTTCAATAAATAATCAGACAAGTTGGTGGATAAGTAGTTTGATCATGTTCCGTTGCAGGCACAAATGCTAATTTTGCATTTTTGTCCCCAATCTTTTGAGAGAGAAAGGGAGGGCAAGGTGAAGCGCGAAAAACTGTTGGAGTAAGCTGCTTATGAACTGAAAAATTCAGAAAACCAAAATTCTGTAATCTTCAGAGTGAACTGTCTACAACAAGAAATGCAGGGAAAGATCAAATTTTTCAAAAATTAAATTTTTTATCTCTTTAACTCATGCTTGGGCATTTCTTTATATATCAAGATTTTTGAACATTGAATCACTCTGACAGTTTTTTTTCTTTTTTAACCCCGGGTATGGTTTAGAAGCAATGGAGCATTAGTTCCAACTTCACAACTTATAAATTCGTCTAAAATAGTTTAATATCAAACATATTTGAAATTAGGGACCATGACAATGCCCTGGAGCTTCATAATCAATGGCTTTACATATTCATATTATAGCACATATATAGGCAGAAGTAATATCAAAAATAACATAGGCAGAAATCATACAACATAACCTTGCACAGCACGCTGACAAAGAGATCATCAATATCAAATATATGCAATGGCTTTTGTTCCTAACATAAACAAACATCTCGATTTCACAACATAAACAAGGACTTGTGTGGCAGGGCAAAACAAAATTAAAATGCACACCAGATACTTATACTAACAAAAAAGTATATATAAACTAATTAAGTCCATATATATAGTAGGCAATCAATACTTGATATTTGACAACGGAACCTAGATATATAAATCACTTGGAAAAGGCTAATGAAGAGAAATTGTACCAAAACTCTTCAATCTAAGTAGGCATACATAATACCTACTTCCACTCTACTAAGAAATAATATCAGGAAAGCCTCAAGTACCAAGAGTATTTTATTTATAATTCGTTTAATTTGGAGCAACATCATCGAGCATGTCACTTTCAGATTTAACAGATAGCGAGACCTTGTATTTTAGCTCGACATGAGTTGAGCACGATATATACATGTGTACACCCAAACTACATCAATCAAACCATACTCCTAACAAGTATTGCTACATAAACAAGACACTGTCAACACAACCTTAGTTATATGCAATTTATGTATTATAGGGTATATAACTCAAATATCACAAGTTCATAACTTTCAATTATTCCTATTAAATTAAATGGCTAAATTAGAGATTCGCGTCACCATTTTGTGTTAAATGTTCATCTATAATTTTAAATAACAATGCATAGTACTAGGAAAGCAAACATGGATATCAAACCTTAAAACAAACCACCTAAAGGCCTATTATAAATATCACCAATCATATTCCAAACAAATGTGTATATATCTATATATGCATGCACAACACTAACAACTTTTTGCCAGCCTAAAAAATATTAGATACAAACAAAACAAGATTTGTTATTGACTACTCCCCTAATCCCAGTTAGGTTCCCGCTTTCTATCTGATAATTGAAGAACATAACACAAAACTGAACTGGCACATATTGTTGTTAGACAATTATGTCTCAACCATGAGCTCTTAAAGAATTCAACTGAGCTTTTACATCAAAATCTAAATTCAAAACAGATTTTATAGTTCTTGCTGAAGGAAATAATTACACGTGGCCACTTTACACGAGGGAAATATGAAAGCCACCAACATACACAGAACAACCAACCAAGTTATGTATGCTTCACTAGAGATGCTGAATATATTGCAAGGTGTCCCTATTTTGAGCAAAACAATATCACAAGCCAAAATATGACTTCTAAAACCTAGATATTATATGATAACAGAAGCCTAGATATTATTTGTATACTAAGGAAGAAAACAATATCGCAAGCCAAAATATGACTTTTGAAACCAAGTATTTACATATACACTGCAATCTATAAAATATCGCAGAGGCATTGTAACCCACAACCACAGTGAGAAAAAGAAAAAAAATAACGGGTAGATAGTGTTGTTCATAGTATATATACAACTACTGGATATATACCACAAAAAAATGCACACAAGTCAAATTAATACTACACCATGCTCAAGTGCAAGGAGAATGAGACAAGGGTCCAGCTGAGGGTAACTATTAGAATAGAAAGTTGATATTGATCTTAACCATTGGACTGCAGCATTTTCATTGTATACATTATAGTCAGTTAACATGTTCAAGAACAATTATGGAAAACGGAGATAGCATTCTTCCAGAAAATCAAGGAAAACAAAGCATAAAACTGATTGTTTTTTTCCTTGTCAGCGAAATTAAATGTTCACAATGAAACATTGAAGAAAGAAAGCTTTAGCATAAGTGTGAGTAACCTACAAATGTTTCATGATGCTATGGAAACTTCATTCCCCTTTCCAATGTGTCGCCCACCTTCTTCAGTATCTGAAGATAGGGCACAAACTTTTGACAGAAAAAAACATTGTAATTTTTGAGTTAAACCTATACTCAAGATTGCTTTCCCAAGAAACACCTTGTTAAACCTCGAGTAAAATCTGATATTCTTCCCACCCACTCAAAAATTTATAAAAAAGAAAAGAGGAAAAAGAAAGAAAAAAGAGAGAAACATGAGTAAAGGAAATTTGACTGAGAAATACGAAAAAAAATGTTGGGACAAATTACCCGTTACCAAGAATCAGGTGTCCATATAGAAAGCAACTGTATAGAGCCGCTCAGCACTATGCAACTGTATGATGCACATGACTGAACAGAAATGATTTAGCAGACTCTAGCATCCCATTACAGCACAGTTGTAGACAAAACTACCAGACTGCTTGCGACCAAGCAAGTTCCAGTGAGGAGGTCCGTCCTTTGGAGCCCATGCATTGATTTCTATAAAACCTTCACCTTGCGCCCTAGGTCCTCCAATAACAATAAGCCGATCACCACATGCCCTAAAAGCCAAACCCCAACCATTCATCGAGTCTGCCCGTTCAGGCAACCTTCCCACTGTTTCCCAAACCTTCCTATTCTTGTCATACTTTCTGACTTCCATCTCTGAATAATCAGCTGCGTACAGTTCATTATTTACAACTGCAACAAGGGGAGGAGCTTCAGCTGTAACAGGCATCCCACCCTCTGTGGCTGGACGAGTCCTCACAGGCGACATGTTAGGGATTTCGGTCCAAATTCTTGTCTGTAAATTGTACTCCTCCCCACATGTAAGAAGCTTTGATTGACTTCCTCCAACCCCTCCAATCACATAATATTTTCCATCCATAAATACAGCCGAACACAATTTCCGCGGTTTATTCATGTCTGGTAGTACTTCCCAGCTTCCACGCTCTGAATTGTAAAGCTCTGCAACGCTCAGTGTTTTACCAGATAAATCACAACCACCAGCTAAAATTGCTAACTCACCCATACTTGCAGACCCAAACAAGCATCTTGGGAAATTCATTGTCATCCCTGATGACCAGGTGTTTGTCAATAAACTGTACCTAAATATGACATGGGATAAAAAGACTTTACCAAAAACAAGAAGCTCAGTGCCAACACAAAGCGATTCCTTATCTGAAAACATGAAGCATTCATCAGAGGTCATCGTTGGCAAACGCATCCATTTAAGACGGGCAGGATCAAAGGCTTCCCATCCAAGCAGTTGGCAAGAAAAATAAATCCAGTGTTCAACTACACTATTCTGCCTCCGCAGTCTGTAGAGCAGACCGCTTCGAATTAGATCACGGAAGCTTCGATTTAAGGAAGCTATAGAGCCATAATCAGATCTCGATGATCGAATTAGGGAACTAATAGAGTTGTCTCGACCAATGGCATGAATAAGGGGGTCTGAATCAGAATAATCACCAGTATCGCCATGATCACTGGATTGGGGAGTTGTTGAGGTCATTGAAAGGTCTAGTGAAGTTAAAGTTGAATCGATGCTTTCATAAGCATCATCACTTTGTTGCTTAGGAAACTTCCTCGCTTCACTTTCTTCATCTCCATTAGATTCTAACGGTCTCTTTCCCTGTTGAATTCCAATCTTGTCGAGTGAGTAGTTCATGCAAACCCAACTATTTTCACTTTCGTAGGTTCTTGTATAGGTTCTCGAAACCAGACAAGAGCTATCCTCCAACATATCTTCCTGATACAAACCCAAAGAAGCAAATATTCTTGATACCTCAAAATTCCATCTAAATAATTATTTTCCTCACCGCTGAAATGAACTGCAAATTATAGGTTGAAAACTCCATATTACAACAAATTATTGTCAAGAATGCCAAAGTAAAAGTCTGGTACAAAGAATAATTGCAGTACAAAGAATGTATTCATATATATATATATATATATATATATATATATCAGAGGATTAAATTTAGATTGATCTACTGTCCATCAAAATAAAAAAAAATTGCAATCAATCAAGCCAAAAACAATGAAGAAGATTATAAAAGGAACCACCTTTAACTGAACAAATCAACTGATTACAATCACGATCAAAAATTTAATATAAAAATTACAGTGAAAAGCTTTATCCAAATCAATCAATTAAAAAATAACCTATGAAATGAGAAAACCCATATTTAAACTAGCATAAAGATTCAATCTTTAAATCAAACAATCAAATTATAATCAAAACAAAGATCTTCCCATCACAAAAAAAACGCCTCAAATCAATCAAATTAAAATCTTGAATCAATTAAATCACAGAATACTAAAGTCCAGAGAAACCCAAAAAAATCAACATTTAAAAATACAATCAATAGCACCAATCAGATTAGATCTACTCACCATCCAATAAAAAGACGAGTTGGAAGATTGTATAAAGATGAAAAAGAGAGAGAGAGAGAGAGAGAGAGAGATAGTACTTACTAGTTGAGGATTGGATAAGAAGATGTGCAATTACTCTCTCTCTCTCTACGTGTACATAAATAACTAGTGTTTGTGTGTATATAAAAATCTCTCTCTCTCTCTCTGGGCTACTAATTGTAAAAGTATATTATACAGTTGATATGTTTTTGAGGCTGAAAGAAAAAATAAAAAGGAAAGGCTTTAAAGGGGTAGTTGATTTTATAGCAAAGAAATCAGAGAGGGAGAGAGAGAAATTAAGAAAATTGGGAAGGAAAATCATGGTAGGAGGAAGGAGAGATGAAAGAGGGGAGGGCTTTAATTTGATATCTCTCCCACTTTAATTATATAGTAATTAACTAATATAATCATGTCTCTTTTTATATTAATATATATATACATAATAATAATAATAATTATAATATATTTAAGTATAATTTAGCTGTATGTATAAAATGGAGGGAGGGGGGAGGAAGAGGATGAATAAGATATGTAATATATAGGAAGAAGGTGGTGGTGATGGTGATGGTGATGGTGATGGTGGCAGAGGTGGTGGTGAGACAAGGGTGGGAGGGACTGGGTGGGGCCCATTTCCAGCTTTGTTACTTTTGGAGGTTTATTAAGCCAAAGCCTCCCTGTCCTGTTTACCTGTTATAGCCGGTTTTTACACGTGTTCCCGCCGCTAATTATTACTGCTAATTTTTAATTATTTATTATTGATATTTATTTAATTTTATTTTGGGTAATATTAGTGTTCTAAAAAGTGGGAATCAAAATTGTTCGGTGGAAGGACCTTTCAGTGATTAATCGGATAATCGGTGATTAATCGGATTGATTAATCGGGGAATTAATCGGAAGAAATTTATTTAATAAATAATAAAAAAATAATTCTATTTAAATGTCATTAACCTTCCATAAAATTACAAAAATAAAACTACATATCATTATTTCATTGATGTTTTAATAGTAAGATTTATAAAAAAAACTACAATTACGAGTCCATAATTTATTTAAGTAATTTATACTAATTAATTACTATTGACTACTCACTAATATTACTTGATTATTAGAAATTACTACGTACAAATTCAAATCGTATAAGAATATATGATTGTTTCTGTGTGTAAAAGAGTGAATATGTTAATATATTATTATTAATATTAATTATTAAATGTTAATGATTATTTTTAAAAAAATTATTTTTATAAAAAAATATTTTTTTTATTAATTTCAAACTTCGACCGATTCGGCCGATTTTTGACCCGATTTGGCCGATTTTTTATGAACTGCCCGAATTTTAATCGATTTTTCAAAAAACCGTACTTTGACCCGATTAACGATTAATCGAGAGGGGACCCGCCCGAACTCCGATTAATCGGTTAATCGGCCGATTTTTAGATATAGTGTGATTATGTGCAACTTAATTTACAATGTAAAATTTCCGACCAAAAAAAAAACTTTCAATGTAAAATTGTTTTAACATCTCGTTATACTTTTTTTTCATGTTCAAATTTTTTGCTAACATGCATTTTTATTTTTATATTAATATTATTTCATTAAAGTGCTTATTTTTTATTTTTTTTGTTTTATTATTAAGGAAAGAAATATGTGAGTATAAAAAAGTGAACATTTCGTGTAGAAGAAATTTTTTATTACATACATTTATCGGAACATTAATAACGGCGCCCATTTATAGTGCATAGAAAGTTATAATTCCGGCCTTATATGATAATAAAAATCGGCTGATTTTTTAAAATTATTTATTGATATTTATCAGATTTGATCATTTCTAATTAGTCGCCAAAAAAAAATTCAATTATTTAAAAATTATCTGATATATTATAACAATAACTCAATTGAATAATTTTGATTTTCAAAATATATAATCATGCATATCTCCTGCAGTTACCCTTATTAAGATAATTATTAAACAGATTGTTATTGGTCAAAATTTAATCAGTCATAATATGTTAGTGCATGGAATGGAGCTGTATGTATGAGATGTTGAGCAGGTTTATAAGTTCATGTATGGGTACAGTAGAATAAATATTTATTTACTTATAATTTTAAAAAATGCTTGGGCGAGATGGAGTAATCTGCAATACAATATTAGTAATCCTTCAAATCCCATTTTCATCTCATAAACTTTATCCGACCTATGTTTGCCGAAGTAAAGAAATGGGGGCTACAGCAATCACTAGTTAAAGAAACCATACCATCATAATCACGAAAAAATTCAATTAATTGCGCACGTTGACTATAATATTGTTTTTGTGTGTGACGTTTAAGCGTGTTCCTAGGAATTCTTTTAAAAGCCGGGTTTATTGATTCTTTCATCATGTGCTCTAAATTAGGACTCTCACCGTGAGAAAAAGGTAACTCGTCTAGTGTAACATAAGTAGCAAAAGATTCGATAATTTTATCTCGACTATAGTGGAAAGGCATACCTCCACCGGGAGACGATGTCACAAAACCACCAATTTGTGTTTGTTGCGGTGATTCCCCGCGTGCTTCTCCACTTTC
This sequence comes from Apium graveolens, assembly GCF_009905375.1. Taxonomy (NCBI): domain Eukaryota; kingdom Viridiplantae; phylum Streptophyta; class Magnoliopsida; order Apiales; family Apiaceae; genus Apium; species Apium graveolens. The sequence goes on along the minus strand of NC_133654.1, from coordinate 187,330,945 downwards.
GTGACTTTGTTTCGAAATTCCGTGATGCGTTTTCAAGTGTCGATCAAGTGTACCTGTGCCGGCACCTTTAGAGTGAAGAAACGGGGATTGATTTCGGCCGCTTTGAATACAAAGTAAACAAAAGCATTTAAATTTGTTGGGATCTTCCGGTACTGCCTGTCTCGAAAAATAATTCCAAACGTGCGAGGAATGTCTCGTAGACGTACAAGAGGGCCCTGCAAAATTCGAACATATACAAAATTAATAATATACAACATTCGAATATATACAAAATTAACATAAAAAACATAAAAAAATTATACAACATTCGAATATATACAAAAAACATAAAAAAAAATTATACATCATTCGAAAATGCAAAATTTTAATAAACCAAAAAACATAAAAAAAATGAAAATTTAAGAACACGAATATGAACATTATATCAAAAAAACTGAGGAAGAATTTTACCAACTTCCGGTCGAGGAGGTCGCATAGAAGTTACTTGACTCGATCCCTGAGAAGAAATAGTACCCCTTCCTTCTTCCATTGTTCAGAAAGAAAAAATTGAACTCGCCGGAATCTAATTTGTTGCAGTGTTGCCGGAATCTGATTTGTGAGCAGAGAGCTTGAGAGAGTGAGAGAGATTGAAAGATTGATAGTGAGTGAGAGGTGAGAGCTACACAGTGAGGTAGATTTATTTATAGAGAATAGGTAACCGTTGGAGCAGCAGGTTAACGTTGGAGGCTTGGAGCGCAGGTTAACGTTGGAGGAGGAGCTGCAGCCTGCAGGTGGCCGTTGGAGCGCAGGTGGCCGTTGGAGCTGCATTACGTGCCGTGCCGAATTACGGTTTACGGTTCAAACGGGCCGAATAACGGTTCAAACAGTCATCCTGAGTTGTAGCGGGCCGAATAACGGGCCGAATAACGGGCCGTGCCGTGCCAAACTATAACTTCCTATTCGTTTACGGTTCACACGGGCCGGTTCGCGGTCCGGGCCGGTCCGTTCACGGTTTCTATTCTCCTGATTCGTGTTCGGTTCGCATATAAAGCCGGTTATTGCCGAATAATGAACCGGCACGCAACGAGCCGAGTCAAGCGATTATCAGACGAGCCGGTTCACGAACGGTCCGACTCAAATCGGCCGTCTGGCCACCTCTAACAGCAACGGTTGCATTTGGAGATTATTTATAGCCTGGTCAATACTATTACTAGCTCTTCTTCAATTTTTTACATTTATTGATTGACCGTTTTACTATCGTATTTATTTTCTATAAATTGTTGAGAACACATTGATAAATAAGTTGAGATTAAATTTAATATTTCTAAGAAGATTAAAGTTATTATAACCACGTTATCTAGTGTTGCTTTCAAAAAGCTTAGGATATTTTCTAGTTACGATAGGGGATAAATTAGTTTGAGTAATTGGGGATGTGCCTAACAAGAACAAGGTGTTGTTCACGTAAGATGCTTAAGTAAAAGGCAATTCAATTCATCACGTTGGTCTAGGGGGGTTTCAAATGCGTGTTAAACTAGTATGCCTACGACTTGATGTTGCAAACACAAATGTACACCCTTCTAATTAATATCGGCGCCTACCTTCATCCCACTAGCCATCCCTAGCCAACTTGTTTTTATATATATCCCTCCTCTCTCTTTATCCCTTTGTCAATATTTTCAGCTCTCTTCTATTTTTTGCAATTCGTTCAACTTTCACCCCTTCATTATATTATTATTTACTATCTTAAAACTCGTGCGATACATGGATCGCACAGATTTTTTTTAATATTATATAATTTTTTTAAAAAAATTTGAATTAATTTTTGAATTTTGTTCATTTTAAACTTTAAATGACATGACTTCATAATAATTATATTTATTATTAGTAGATGTATATGTTCATAATTTTTTAGAATATTTAAACTTATTTAAAGTGATAGCATTGGTAAGGAGCGAAATATTATTATAACGAAATTATTATTTTATTGAGGGTAAAAATATAACGCCTTCATTATGTTGGAATCTTAAAAAATATTATTTTAGCATGTTGATTACTTAATCGATTAACAGTAATTCTATAAAAGATATTTGAAAAATACAATATTACTGACATAACGATATAGTTTATTGATAATTTCATGTGTATGTTTTAAAAAATAATATTTATGTTTTAATTAAACTTTGATTTTTAGTTCACATCAATAGGATACGAATTATACTTAGTCTAATATTAATTTGATTTATCTCGGATCAATGGTTTATATTATTTTATTTTATAATACACCAACCAAATCAAACTAATTATTTTTAATTTAATTTTAATTTTTTTAAGTGTGAACTAATAAGATAATTTTGTTTTAGACTGAATAATTAGTATATATATTATTATTTTTTGTTGGTCGAATTGTATTTTTCTTTTAGTTTTGTGTTAGCCTGAATCAATGGTATAATGTATTTTTTTATCCTGGATAAATAAAATATATTATTTTGTTTATTCAGGTTCATTTGTATAATTTTTTTATAAGGAGTGATAGTATTATTATTTTATTATAGCCCGATTCACATGACATTTCAACTAAATCTTAATAATTTTATTTATTTTGCTTATTAATTTAGCCCAAAGTAACAAATTAGAATAATATAGAACTCGATATGAATTAAAATATAAATTGGTAGAAGAAGTTGAATTTAATATAAATTATAATGATATAGAGTTCGATTATAAAATAGAATTGAAATTGGTAAAGTAATAGAGGAAGTCGACTTCAATATCAATTAGAATTAGAATTGTTCGACCCAATAATTAGAATTGAAATAGTTAATTAAGGGTAATTAAGTAATTTCACTAAGTACCGACCGACTACCAAACTTTTAACGTTTTGTCTATTATAATATAGTATAGATTACACATGTATTTCAGCCTGTCTAGTTAACTTTTTACATAGTCAAAATTAAAATATATTTATATTTTAATATTAAAAAATCAGCTGAAACTCAATTTTATACAAATTGAACTGTCACTTAACTTTTAAAAAAATGATAATGATAAATAAATTCCTTCAGAGTCTAATTTATTTGAAATTACTGTCCAGAGTTTTGATATAATTCTTCACTACTACTGAAATTTTGATATAATTTTTTATAATAATTTATTTAAATGTCAAAAGATTTTAATTGCTATTAAAATTAAAAAAATGTGAAATTCATTTAACAATTCTTAAAAAAACTTTTAAAATTTATATTTGACTCATCAAGAAAGATATTTATGTAAAATATAAATCACGGAAGAATGAAGTGATGGTTTTGCAGAAAATAAGACTAGAACTTCTCACAGAATATTGAAGGAAGTGAAAAACAAATCCACTATGTTTCTTAACAAATTAGAAAAATGGGGGTAGTTGTTATGACATAAAATCATCACGGTTATTTTACCGGATTATAAAGAAAATTGGTCGGATTATCGTCAAATAAGTAGAAGGACGAGCTCTAGGGAACGCATCTCAAGAGCCCCGAGCACGCCCTACACGGTGCTAGCCTTGTGAGGCGGCCGTTTGCGACGACTATCAACGATGAGAAATTACGACGATGATTCATGAAGTTCTACACAAAGATTCATGACAGTCACCGTAAAGAAGAGCGTCCAAGCATGCAAGGAAGCACAAAGACTACCACAGGAGCCTTACACCCCTTAGGGCGCGCCCAGGGGTGCTCTCCCAATATGGAGATTTTTTCGTCATATAATTTTGGGCTCAAGTTTACTTGTTGATCTTGAAAAGGGTTAACGGGATGAGAATAGTATTCAAATACGAAAGAAGATGCAAATCTTCCTGAGGAAGCTCCATCACCCCTTGGACGCGCACTGGGGCATCCTCCCCTAACATTGAGGTCTTTTAATTGAAGTTGTTTAATTTACGAGTTCACTCGTCTCTTTGTTTTAATTTTGGATTTCAAAATATCAAGAATAAATTCCAGATATGCAAGAAGATGCGAAGCCTCTCGAAAGAACTATACACCTCCGAAGGCGCTCTCGGCGAAGGTCTCCCCCTAAAGAAAGGATTTTTGGAGTTGCCTCATTTTGTTTCCAAGCCCATTTTTTGGTAGATTTTTGCAAGATGAAAATAATTTAAGACAAAACCGAAAGTCATAACAAAGTATTATATATAAAATAATACAATACATTGAGGGCTTAGCAACTATACCCTTGTGCTTTGGGGCTGGAGAGCAGATAGTCCGGGAGAGGGAAACCCACGGTGGAAGGAACATAATCCACGAGAATAGAACTGTCCTCAGTCGTAACAACACCAGATGCCTCGGCTACGACTCCAACCATGCTTTCTGCGGCGACAAGGGTGCTCGAAATCTGAATATGGCGACGACCAAGTCATAAGACGATCCTCCTAGAAGCGATAGCCTTGGAATTGTCCATATTGAAGTCGTTGACGTATGATAATTTCTTCGCATCAAAGTAACTGAAGTCATAGTCGGGATCATTTTCCAAGAATCCCCTCGGTGATCCAAGCTTGAAGCTTGCACATCTCTACAATGCCTACATCAATAGCGAAATCCAAGCTAAGATCAATCATGTTTCCCAGGAGCAAGATCAAGTTTGAAGCACTTTGGAATCCGAGGAGCCATCCCTGAAAATGAAACACGGGGAGCAAGATCAAGTAGTACATAGTATGTAAAACATGGAATAAAACACACAAGGTAGAGATGCATGTGTATCGACATAAATGAAGAGAATATGGGATGAGTGCAGATGCATATCACGAGAATTCAAGTGAAGAAGGCATGGAGGACGAAAAGCATTCATATATGAAAGTACAAGTAAAATTGAAGCAAGGAATGCAAGACTAAAAATCAAAGGCTTTTACTACTATGAGGCACTGCATAATGCCCCCGAGGGTGTGCACTTCCTAGGGTGCACCTAAAACCTACTGGGGGAGGGAAGGTCAATATTAAGCCGGTAGTAGAAATAAATAATAATAAAACTATTTTATCATTATTTATATAAATTCTCTAATTCATTAAATATGATTAATTAATTAATCATATTTATTCTACATCGTGAGGGATACTTCTCAGCATATCGCGACTATCCGGATAATACGAATTCACTGCTTAGAATACCAAGAACCTATTCAGCGAGTAGTTACCGTACAATTAATTCCTTCTACCCTGCAATGTCATGATTAAATACAAGGCATGGAACTTGTGTCAAGCCTATCTTATTTAATCACTTGCTTTCCCATTCACCATGCTTAGTTCTATTTAATATAAATTAAAAACTCCTTTCTAATTTCATTCACTCTGGCCAGAGATTCCTAAACTAACATAAGTGGATTAGCATTGAACATTCTCTTCTTACACTGGAAGGGGTAGATCCTTTATTGATCATACACTATCTTCGTGTACAAATTTCTATACCCAGTAGAGCACTTATAATTGTCCCTTGAGACTAAGAACTAAACCAAAGCATAGTTCAGCGTACACAAGATGACTATGATGACCTCAAGTCTAAGGATACTTGTACAACTATCACTATGTGAACAACTGCTGACACGTGAGTGAACTCCATCAGTTGTTCAGCTGTGTGAGTCATGTTCAGTGAACTTATTCTATAATAAGCACCTACATACTAGCTATAGTGTCACCACACAAATGTCTTTGAGAACAGACATCTTTCACAATGAAGCAAACATAGTATGTACCGATCTTTGTGGATTATTAATTACCAGTTAGTAATCCTACGACCAGGAACTATTTAAGTTTAGAGTTATCATCTTTTAGGTCTCATTATTATGATCTCATCACAATCCATAAAAAGTCTTACTCTAAACTGTGGTATATCTTATTTAAACATTTAAATAGACAGAGCCCGCAATAAAAATAAAACAAGTCTTTTATTAATATCAATGAAATCAAAACAGATTACATAAAAGTTATTCCTAAATCCTCATACATGATTGGACTTAGGACATATCTCTTTCAATCTCCCACTTGTACTAAAGTCAATCACTCTGGTATCTAATACCCATCTTATCTTTATGACGATCAAAGTGACTCTGAGAAAGTGGCTTTGTGAGTGGGTCTGCTACGTTGTTATGTGTGTCAACTCTCTCGTCGTTGACATCTCCTCTTTCAACAATCTGAATTGCACCACCATTCAGAGTAAACACGTACCCTGACATGGATTTGCTATCACTTTCTGATTGAAAACTAGAGTCAGTATAACCCTCTATTTTCAACTCAGATTCACCACCAAAAACAATAAAAATGTCCTGAGTCCTTCGCAAGTACTTAAGTGTTTTTCACTGCTTTCTAGTGGTCTTCACCTGGATTGGACTGATATGTGCTCGTCACACTAATTGAATAAGCAACATCAGGCCTTGTACACAACATCGCGTACATGATAGATCCTATTGCTGAAGCATAAGGAATCTTACTCATACCCTCTCTTTCCTCAGGTGTCTTAAGAGACATTTTTTCGGAAAGGGACACTCCATGGCTCATCGGTATGAGACCTCTTTTGGAGTTTTCCATGCTAAACCTTTTAAGCACTTTCTGGATGTATGTACCCTGGGTAAGACCTATCATTCTTCTAGATCTATCTCTATAGATCTTCATACCGAGAATGTAGGATGCTTCTCCTAAGTCCTTCATGGTGAAGTTCTTTGATAGCTATACTTTGACTGATTGTAGCATCGGTATATCATTTCCTATAAGAAGTATGTCATCCACATACAATACAAGAAATGTTACCGCGCTCCCACTAACCTTCTTATAGACACATGGTTCATCTATGTTTTTGATAAAACCAAACTCTTTGATTGTCTCATCAAAACGGATGTTCCATCTACGAGAAGTTTGCCTTAAACCATATATGGTTCACAGTAGTTTACACACTAGGTGTTCATTTCCCTTGGAAAGAAAACCCTCTAGCTGTGTCATATACACTTCCTCCTCAAGTTCCCCATTGAGGAAGGCCGTTTTCACGTCCATTTGCCAGATCTCATAGTCATAGTAAGCAGCAATTGCAAGCAAAATCCGAATTGATTTTAACAGGGCTACAGGCGAAAAAGTTTCATCAAAGTCAATCCCTTGCCTTTGTTTGAATCCTTTTGCCATGAGCCTGGCCTTATAGGTCTCCACCTGGCCATCTGCTCCAATATTTCTTTTGTATACCCACTTGCACCCAATAGGCTTAACACCTTCAGGTGCCTCAACCAGAGTCCATACTTGGTTGGTATACATAGATTCCATTTCGGATTTCATGGCACTATGCCATTTCTCTGAGTCAACACTACTCATAGCCTCATTATAGGTCACAGGGTCATCATCATCAATGATTGACAACTCAATGTCATTCTCAATGACAAGGCCATAATACCTCTCAGATTGGCGAGATACTCTTCCTGTCCTACGAATGGGCTGTTCCACAGAAGGTTGTTCAGTCTGAACAGGTGTTTCCACTTGATCCGTAGTAGTTTGTGCTTCTTGAACTTCATCAAGTTCAATTTTGCTTCCACTGTTTCCTTCAAGGATAAACTCCTTTTCCAAGAAGGTAGCATGTCTGGAGACAAACACCCGATGATCGGTGTAAAAGTAATACCCCAAAGTCTCTTTAGGATATCCCACAAAATTATATTTTACGGATCGAGATTCCAGCTTATCTGGGTCAACTTTCTTGACATAAGCTGGACATCCCCAAATCTTAACGTGTTTAAGACTCGGTTTCCTTTCTTTCCATATCTCATATGGTGTTTGAGGAACAGATTTGGAAGGCACCTTATTCAGTAAATATGCTGAGGTTTCCAATGCATAACCCTATAGGAATACTGGAAGATTCGCATAACTCATCATGGACCGAACCATGTCCAACAAAGTTCGATTTCTCCTTTCAGATACCCCATTTAACTGTGGAGTATATGGAGGAGTCCACTGGGAGACTATACCATTTTCTTTGAGATAATCTAGAAACTCTCCATTCAAGTATTCACCATCTCGATCTGATCGAAGAGTTATAATACTGTGTTTGGTTTGTTTCTCCACTTCATGTTTATATTCTTTGAACTTTTCAAAGGCTTCAGACTTGTGTTTCATCAAATACACATATCCGAATCTAGATCTATCATCTATGAAAGTAATGAAGTACGAAAATCCACCCATGGCTTGCGTAGACATTGGTCCACATACATCTGTGTGTACCAATCCTAGCAAATCTGCAGCCCTCTCTCCATGTCCAATAATGGAGATTTGGTCATTTTACCCAATAGACAAGACTCACATGTAGGATATGATTCAAAATCAAAGGGGTCAAGTAACCCTTCCTTGTGCAATGTCCGCAATCTATTTTCACTAATATGACCTAGCCTACAGTGCCATAAATAGGTCAGATTTTCATCATCTCGTTTTCTTTTATTAGTTTGTTCAATCTGAAGTAAATCATGCTCTACGTCACATACATACAGACCATTATTTAAAATGCCACGTCCAAAAAGAACATTATCTCTAAGGATAGAACATTCATTATTCTTAATAATAAATGAAAAACCATCCACGTCCAATATAGGAATAGAAACAATATTCATCACAATGGAGGGAACGTAATAACAATTATTCAAAATAATAGTCTTGCCCGTAGGCATATGTAAACTAAATGATCCTACAGATATGGCCGCAACCCTTACTCCATTGCCCATATGTAGATTCACCTCATCTTTTTCAAGAGTCCTACTTCCCTTTAGTCCTTGCAACGAATTGCAAATATGAGAACCACAGGCGGTATCTAATACCCAAGTAGAAAGTTGACCTAGTGACATATTAACTTCGATCATGAACATGCCTGAATCAGAAGCGGTAGTCTTACTACCCTTCTTCTTCTTCAATTCTGCAAGGTAAACCTTGCAGTTCCTCTTGCAGTGCCCCAACTTGTTATAGTAAAAACAAACAGCTAAATTAGGACCAGTCAACTTGTGAGCATCTATTATGCTCCGGAGTGATAATTCCAAGTTATGCATTCCAAGTTATGGACTTCCAGGTGTGGAAGATACGCAAGTTTGATGTTACTTCACAATTCCAAGCTACTTTCCTAACATAATTGGAGGTCAATGTGAAAATTCTACAAGATCTACATGTTATGCATACTTAATATGCAGGTCCATGGGAAAGCATATGAAGTTGAAGGAGTTTTTAGATCCCTTGATCTAGTAACATACATAGAGAAAGGAAGAAGAGAAGTATACCTAGAAGCAAAATTTGAAATCAGTTGAAGTTTCAACCCCCGAGGGGTAGAGCGCGCCCTGAACAAGTGGTGACTGCGAGGAAGGAAAAATTTCTTTACGGAATTTTTTTGGAGAATATTTGGTGAAGATTTTTTCGGAAGAAAAATTTAGGTACTTGTCACGGAGGTTCGGAAGAAAATTTTACGATAATTTTTTTCAACATGCGCTTTTATACGGGAGAACAAGTTTACGTACACTCTCGTAGGGAAGCTTTCTTATGAAGGATGCAGTGAAGATTTTGCAAAAAATAAGATGAGAACTAATCACGAAAGATTGAAGGAAGTGAAGAAAAATTTACATTTTGTTTTTTGAAAAACTAGAATATTAAGGGATATTTGTTATGACATAAAATCATCACGGATATTTTATCGGATCTTCAAAGAAATGTGTCGGATCATCGTCTAGGAAGAAGAAAGACGAGCTCCATAAACGCATCTCCAGAGCCCTGGGCACGCCCTATACGGTGCTAGCCTTGTGGGACGGCTATTTACGATGACTATCAACGATAAGGATTTATGACGATGATTCATGAAGTTCTCCATAAAGATTCATGACGGTCACCACAATGGAGGTTTACAACGGTCGCAATAAGGGAAGCCTACGTCGGTCGCTTTGGCAAGGATTCTACGACGGTCGTTACGGTAGGACGTGGCGACTATGAGTAAGCATTGATGAAGAAGTTCATGAACAATGTTCCAAAGGAAAAATGAATAAGACTATCAAAATGCAAAAATGATCCGGGCTCCGGGGAAGCTTCCCCAAACCATTTAGGGCGCTCACCGGGCTATATGGTTACACGAGGTGGCCGCTCCTCAACGCGAAAAAAATAATGATGAAGAAATAACAAGGAAGGTTGTTTTTGCAACTGAATTAGGAAGAGAACTACACACAAGAATTATATAAGTCGGGAGAAGGAACTCTTGGAGGAGCTTCACACCCCCTAGCGCGTGCCCTGCGAGTCCGGGGGAACTTCCTAAGGGCTTCAAACCTATGCGGGCGCCCCATGAGGGTACGGAGGGGCCTCCGGGAGCCCATTTTCCCCGAAAATATATTGAAGATGCCGTTCTGTAGTCTTGCAAGTTATCCTCGTAGCGGAATGGTGGAAAATTTATTTGAAGGCATCATTTTGTAGTCTTGCGAGTTGTCCTCGTAGGGGAACAATCGTTAGAATTAGTGTGTGCTTTGGGAGCCTTGTCTCTGCATTCGACGGGTTTTCTCTTCGGGAAATTTTGGGGTTATCTCGCACTTTATAATTATACGCTTGGGATCACTTGTCTTCTAGTCTTGTAGGTAATCCTCATCGGGGGTAAGGATGCGCTTGAACATTTGCGGTAAGCCATTGCTATATCTGCGATTACGATCGACGAATATAGCAGTAGCGGACAGTATATCCACCGGGCGAGAGTTTCTTATCCGTGAAGTTACAAAGTTGTAATCAAGCCTTGGGCCTTTATGACTAGGCCGTATTGCCAAGCACTCCTAAAATAAATCAATGTTCGAGTTATAATAGGAAGTTGGTTCAACAACTTCTATTGGCTCTTAGATGGAGAAGCCAAATCCATATTGTAAGAGATTGGAAGTGAGAGCTCTATACGCCACCAACAAAAACCTTTGCAATCTTAGCCCCCAATTCATCAGAATCACCCTACTCCGACGATTTTTACGGCAAATGATCATTGATGCAGATCTAGATTTCGTCCGTGAACCTCAATTTTATGTTAACCAAATTCCTTCATTAACATTATAGTTGTAGTTGTTGACGATATTTCTTATTGTCCCCTATCCGAACAATGATACATTTGTTTGTGTATATGAGTGGATATTTGGGTATGATGACATTAGTGCATATAGTATTTCTCGACATTTTATATAAATTTCTGTTGTGTTATTGTTTGTTGTACACCATTAAGTTTTATCCATAGGGGTTGCTGTAGAAATATTTATGATTTTTTGAGCTACTGCATGATAGTTTTATAGTTATTATTTAAATTTAAGTCTTGTTTAATTTTGACTATCGACTTAGTAACTTTTTCTCCTTGCCCGCATTATATTAACAAATACACATTACTTGGATCTTCTAGGAGCCTCCTGGTTATACTTGATCCTTATTAAGTTTATTCGTTTAGTCAATACCATTCTTTTACGACGTGAGAATGTAACAAAACACCAATATAAATCAACATGATCATATATTTTATGAAGACTATAAACTAAAGCTTTACACACACATATACACATACACACACACACACACATATATATATATATATATGTGTGTTCATTTTCTATCATACATGAAGTAAGCAATAACACTTGAGAAAGAAAACGGTGCATTAATGAGTTTAAACGATTGAGAAAAATAAAAATATATCTTGGAGGTCTACTACCTGGACACAATGTAATTATTAGAGCATGCGAAGTATTGATTTGTTCGTGTGTTTGTCTACTAGAAATGTGATACAGATATTTATGTGTGTTTATGTGGTGTTAATTAAAAATGTGTTTGACAAGTGACCCGACACTTAATTAAGATACAATTTTGTATTATAGTTATATATATACATACATACACAAATATATATATATATATGAAAGTTCTTAATTTTATTATTTTTATAGAAATTTGAATTTATTTGTACCACAAAAATTTAAACTTATGACACACGGATGTATATATAAATATTTCATTCAATTAGAGTTATAATTGGTTACAAAGCACATAATTATACTTTTTTTAAAAGTAGCAATTTAATAATAAGGGGCATAATCCCATAGTTGAAAGATAATATAGAACCACAAAAATACTAGAGATTAAAAACATAAATAAAAGTGAATCACGGGCAGCACACTCTACAATCCATGACAAGCTTGAGATAAATTATTCGCCTGGCTTCTTTCCATCCTAAGTGGTCTGCAAATCCCACATCTTCTCCTCCATCTCTGCCCAAAGCAGTAGCACATTCTCCACGTCTTCCCCATCTTCCCCAAGGTTCACATCATACCTCGCACTAGCAGACTCCCATTTCGCATCCTTACCTATTTTGACACTCGGTTCCCTCCTATCTCCTTCAGCTTTCCTCCAGCATACCTGCATAAAAACTCATCCAATGTCCCTTGAAGTTCATTATCAATTATGTCAAAAACAGAGATACCACTGAAGATTTCTTTGTCCAAGTCAATCACGTCCTCTCCAAAATGGTCATCCAACTTAGCTAGCTTATTATTATCCACTAAATTCATGAAATCAATGCTCTGCAACCCATCATTGTTATGAACATACCCATACAAAATTTTCTCTTACCCTTGTACCAATGCCTATATATATCCACTTGATTAGCAGCCTCTAAGGCACCCAACTGAGGCCTGTCATCTCCCACCTGCCTAACCTGATTTACCACAGTTTGAGCTGGGATTTGAGGCACAGTCTTATCAAGACTATCACCCTTTATCTCTCAAGGAGCTGAGTTGGTCAGAGACACATTATCCAAAGTCATAGATTTAATAATTAGAGAAATATTAATATTAAGGTTAACAGCACCTCAGAAGCTATGTTGATTTCAGGATCAACAACAAGATTTGGGAGATTAGGGTCTATCTGAGGTTCGAATAATACCAATTGATTATCAGGTGGCACCATGTTAAGAGGATCCACATTCACTGGCATGTCATTATCCTGTGCTATCACCATAACCCCACAACCTGAGTGATTCTAAGCCTCTGCAAAGTCCATTTGATTGTCTGGAAAAGGAGCATCGAAGACTTCCCCCAAGCCAAAGTTATCCTCAACTTCAAAAGGGAGGAACATACCCATATCCCGGTTCAAGAAAGATTCGAGATCCCCAAACATACCTTGAGCATTATAAAATAATTTCATGTGACTCATGCCATATATAGCTAAATATTCCGCATTACCATTTCTTAACACTGGGATGAGTGAAGTTCTCTATCGGGTCAGAGATTCCACAAAAGAGTTCGTATAGAGAGTAAGAAACTCAGACATTACTTCCGGTACATCATGTAGAATAACTTGATCCTCCTAGCATCTGATAAGGTCATACACATCCCGGTTGGCCGTCTCAATACAAAACTTGAACCTGGCCATCTCAGTACAATCCACCAAAGCCGTCTGTACAGCCCATAAGAGAGCATGTATTTCATCCCTATCGTTCATCGGGCCCATCCAGGCACCCTTATTATCACCTTCAGAATCCCTTATGATAACTCCAACACCATTCGTGTTACCGTTTGGTAAAGATAGCTGAGACAAAATGAAGTGCACATTGATCTTTACAAAGTCCTGGTTTGGAGCTACCCATGCATTAGCCATATGAGATGCCTAGGAACAAGAAGAGAGGGTAGAGAGATTCAAGATGAAGAGGGCAAAGATGAAAGCACAAAAGACACCCCTGAGATGAGAAATGAAATACTTCCAAGAAGGTTTTGGAGAAGAGAGACAGTCTGAGAATATTTCTTGGGGATTATTGAGTAATTAAAAGAAGGGGCGGGAGATGAAGAGTCAATCCTCTTACTTTGAAAAAATAGATATGCATGTGTATCATCAACAAATATGACCGGCCCAAGTGAATCAACAGCCCAAAGTATGAAGTGATTACAAACGGCCCGAATACTTATATTTCAAAGGCCCTTTGGATGGGAAATTAATGACGGGACCATAAAATCATATATAAATCATAAATCATTTATGAACATCAAATCAGTTCTATCTAGCCCTTGCTTGGCTAAACCATCAGCATCTACATTCAAGTCCCTTGGTACAATACCAGAAGTTATCTCTGTGTGTGAGAAAAAAAGCTCCATTTACATCCTAAACTTTGCATAATCCAGACTATCACGAGCCTTGTAATATATCCACCACCTAGAAGTTCTAAATAGCTCAATGGCTTCCACTGAGTCTGAACATATTATTATATTTACATCATAAACCTTTCTTTAACTTAATACCTTCAAAATATGGAGTATTGCAAAAACTTCGGCTTTCAAACTAGTGTTTGCAGAGCAACATCCCGAGAATAAGTAGAGCCGCTTTTGTCAAAAAAATTCCCACCAATAGCTCAAGCCAAGTAGCCATATGAATTATACCCCCATACACCATCTACTGCACACATTATGTCGAATTGCACTATTTTATAAAACCAGAATTCAGAGGATAATTTGGTACGGTGTATGAGGATTGCACCATGGGAATTGACCCTCCACAAAGGGTCCAAGCATGAGTCTATGAAATTAGCAGTTTTTTCCCAATAAGAAGAATGACATATGATTAAGTTGAGTATGAGTTTTCTAGAGTTACACCTAGAGTTGAAGACCATTTCATTCCGTGATATCCACAGCGTCTAAAGGGTAGCAACCACTATCATGCCCCAAGCTTGGTTTATTCCTTCGTATTTTAGAATATGTAGAATTCTATATATGGATAAATATGTGAGGTAAAAAATTTGTCTGGAACATGTCCACCATGAACCAATAGATAACCACGTATCCCTTGTAAAAATGCACTCCCAGAAAATATGTGCAATCATTTCGACTGAGCTGCAACACCGAGGACACAATGTATCAACACCTTGAATTCGACTACTTAGAAACTGTTTGGTGGGAGAGCATTCCACTAAATCTTCCATAAAAAGATGCTCACTATTGGAGGAATTTTTAACCTCTAAATCTGTTTCCACAAGCTATTAGCCGCCACCCCTTGACCACGAAGGTTACAGTTGACTAGAAAAAAGATTTCGTTGTCAATGCACCTTTATTTTGAGTCTAGATCAACTCATCATTCTCACTTCCCAGCGAAATGGAGGCTATCACTTCAGATAATACATCAATGTCATCTTGATCTCTTGGCAGAAGGGGCCTAAACCATAGACCTGAATTGTCCTGATTATTCCATACCGCCACAAATTCCCCTACCGTGCAGTGCTTCATATTTGAAATACGGTAAAGACCTGGTAGACGACAGTTCAAAGGAACATTGACCCCACCATCGGTCCTCCCAGAAGATTATTTTCTCTCCATTATTCAAGCGCCATGAAAAATTAGAACTTGGAAGCAACGAAGCTATTTCTTTATTATGTTTCAAATGAATGAAATTTTTGACCATAGAGGAGTTATCTGGTCTTAGTGAATCAGAATGAAGGTTATATTGAATAGCAGGACTATATCTGTCCGTGATCAAACGGTTCCATAATTTATCACATTCCATTTAACATCTCCACCACCATTTAGAGAGGAAGGATAAATTTTTCTGAGCCAAGGGGATTATACCAAGTCCACCAGCTTCTTTCCGTGCACAGACTTTATTCCACCCAACTAGATGCATCTTCATATCCTTTTGATCATGCCCCCATAAGAAATACTTCCTGATTCGTTCAAGATTGTTAATGACAGTGGTCGGGATACGAAATAAGTTAAACCAATATGTGGGAATGCTATTTAGGGTAGACTTCAAAAGAATAAGGCGACCAACCATAGCTACCGAGTCACAATCCCAATTATGAAGTTTATTCTGCACCTTAGACACTAGGGGATCCCAGAACTGAATGAAATTGGATGATGATCCCAAATTTGTCTCCAAGTATCTAACTTGCCCCTCTCTAACCATACATCCCAGGTAGGAGGCCCATAATGACATATGTTGAGTGACATTTATGACACTTTATTATACTCTAATAAATTTTGAATTAATACATTTGTACTCAAGTTGTTAAGTGTTTTACTGTGTTTTCTAGTATTTTTTGCATTTCAGACATTATCTAGGTAATCATGTGAATTAGCAGTGTTTTGGTGCTAATTTAGTGTCAAGGTGGTGTTGGAACAAAAACTCGTGGAAAGCCGGCTCGAAGCAGTAAGGAAAAAGATGAAATCTGAGTTTTTCCCAGAAGAACGGCGTGCCCGCGCTGTGTTAGCGCGTGGCCGTGCCAGGATTCTAGAATGACAACGCGCTTGTGCTGTGTTAGCGCGTGCCTGCGCCGGTGCGAAAGTTTTGAATCATAATTCTAATGCAATTCTAATTGGGAGACTTGCAGATTGATTAGGGCTGCTATATATATTCAAATAAGAACGTTTTCATAAAGGAGACGTACCAGAGCGCAAGTAGAGCCGTAAGAAGACCGTTTTAGCACGGATTCAATGAAGATGAAGAAGATCTTATTTTTACTTGTGAATCTTTGTTTTAAGTTGTAACTTGGATGCTAGTTTTCTTACTTGTGAACCTTTACTCTTGTTTCGTACTTGGTTTTGTTATTTAAGTATAAAGACTACGTTTGTTATACCATACTTTCATCGGAACCTACGTTAATGATGAGTCTGATTATGGGCTAATCGTTATCGTGGGGTTCTAGCGGATTTATTTATGGATTTCTTTAGTTAAATTATTTATATGCCTTAGTCTGTGGTGATTGAATGATAACCTAGTATTGGTTGTGCTTATTCGTCTTATAAGAGTCGCGAACTTGTAAGATAGCGTGTTAATTCTTAATGAAGCGACCGTGAATTTAAGGATTTAGAACTTGCCATGCTAGCATAGGTTCATGTGTTATTGTTATGCATGATTCGTAGGTAATTTTAACCATCTTACTTGCCTTTTGTAATCATGATAGATAACTTGTGCTTCAAATCTTTATGTTGTCAAATTCTATAGACATATAGGGTCTCAATATAATTGGTGTCTATTCAGTTTTTATCTCTTTTGTGGATGTCTGGTAGTATGTTATTCGTGCAACGAAAGTTGGCGTTTAGCAGTTTCGTGTTATCTGATTAGCGTCATCACCATTACATGCTAAGGTTATGAACAGTAAGGCTATTGAATGAAGTATTTAATGAAGTTAGAATCCCATATTTGTCATATATATTAATTCAATCAATCTTATTCCCTTAATTATAATTGTTAGTTTAATTCTTAGTTATAAACAACCTCAATTTGTTATCGTCTTAGCATTGAATAATAACCATACATTGTTGCTTAAATGCATAAATTAATTAGTTAACCAAGTCGGTCTCTGTGGGAACGAATCTGATTTATATCTTACACTACTTACGAACGCGTATACTTGCGTGTATTATTAGCGCGTGTTTAGCGACTAACAGTATATTCTGCCTTTCTTCGTTAAAGCCGAAAAGGTTGCTTTTATGATAATTCACCTTTAAACCCGAAAGTAATTTAAAGCAGTGAAGAACCCTTCTTACCCCTGTGACTGATTCCGTAGTGTTGTTAATGAACAGAATCACATCATCTGCATACTTCAAATGGGTAATACGCCCCAGATTCGTAGACCAGAAAATACCTTCAAAGATACCCTTCTGATTTGCAACTTCAAGAAGCTTGGACAACACCTCCCCTGCAAGATTGAATAAGAGGGGAGAAAGAGGGTCTCCTTGACGAAGTCCCTTTGTAGGAGTAAATTCATTTGTTGGGCAACCATTAACCAGAACAGAAATAAAAGAGGTGCACAATATTCTCCTAATCCAATTGATCTAAGTCTGGTTGTATAATGTCAAACGCCTTCTCAAAATTGACTTTGAATACAAGACCTTTACATCGTTTAGATTTCAAGGATGAGATAACCTCGTTAGCCATGAGAATAATGTCCGAGATTTGACGTCCTTGAATAAAAACTGATTGCTTATTTGACATAATTATACTTAGTATATAGTTACTTTCGTTAATTTGCTTTTTTTTTGCTAAATATTAATTTGCTTTTTAATATTTAATTTGTAAATATTTACATTATATCTAAATATTAGTATAAATGTGAAACGTGGTATACGCCAGCAAACTATGTGATAAAAAATTATTGGTAGGGTGTGACAAAATTATTGAGATTGATGACAAACATAATACTTTTTTCATAGTAAACTTTATAATAATTTAAATTTATAGCAACATATATATATAATAACATTTTTTGTACTCAAATTTCTTACATATAAATATTGTATATTATTATTATTATAAATTATTATTATTTTAATTTTTAAAGACAATTTTGTTAACATCATAATAAATCATTAGGAAGCCCAGAGCTACAACATAACTAATTCTAGTAATTATTATTATTATTATTATTATTATTATTATTATTATTATTATTATTATTATTATGTTGTATAGATATACTATTCAAACATAAACTTAATTCCAATTAATATTTTTAATATTTCAATAAAATTTAAAATTATAAATATTAATGTATATTTTTACTTAATATATACAATTCACTTGTTTATAATTTGATAATTAAAAATGTATGAGATCTTGTTAGAATTTTAACTAAGTTCAAAATAAGTATATTAATTTTTTATACAACAAATTTTATATCACTAATTAAAATATTGTTATACATGTACGTACGTGTGCGTGTATTATTGTTTATATATATTAATATATTTATATATGTATATATACATGTATGTATCTTTATAATAATGAGTTAATAGATAAATATATAATAATAAATTTTATATAGATATGCATATTAGTGATGTTTTAAATAAGGTGATAAAAGTTATATGGATTAAATTATATTTATTATATAATAATGATTAAGTATTAATGATTGAAATATATAGTTAATGAATATTAGTTAGAGTATTTATAGTTAAATTTTCTTATCGAACATTTGATTGTTATATAATATATATTTTATATTATATATATAATATGCATGGTGATTCTTTAATTTTTACAGTTTTTCTAATATTTTTTTATGATTATGGCCTAATATTCTAGCAATTTAAGTTCCGGAACAATTGCCCGTGTTTTTTATTTTATGGAATGTAGTTTTTTCCGTTAAAGTTATTAACGGAGAAGTTTATTACTCTGTATGGATTCTTTTATAATTAGTTTAGATTTTCAACTTTGGTAATTGATTTTTAATACAAAATTTTGATTTCAACTTTGGTAAAAGCAATTAATTAAGAAATATGTTAGACCGAATATTTTCAATTATTGTCTTGAATGAAATTCATTATTATACTATTTATGGATGATCATTTTGATGACGTATATATAAAAGTAATGATGACCCAATTAATTAAAAGCAATTTTTTTTATTTCATTTGTCTTATTTTTAGGATTATTGGAACAATTTAAATGAATATCCTCTTTTCGAACTTTAAAATACCATTATTTAGGAGAGTACAAGATAATTTAGTTACAAATTTTGTTGACACGAAATTTTTTAAACTATCAGAACACAATAGTTTTTATTAATTCGTGTAAAAGATACTTTGCAGAGTCACTTAATTTTTTCTCATGAGATTTTACTCTTGTGGTATTTAAAGGGTTTTAATAAATTCTTTATGATTAGATAATAAATTTTGTAAATGAAAGATTTATTCTAACAATAAATATTAAATTTTAAATACAATTTATTAATAAAACATGATATTGAATTTAGAATACAATTTATTAATAAAACTTAGCGTAGAATGCTTAATTTTATCCCGACTCATTTTACACAGTGTAGACACGCTAAGTCGCTAACCATACAACTTATGAATTGTGCAGCCTCTGCCTACCTCTTCTTACTTTTTTTAACCTTTTGTATTTTTGCTGTGGTGTGTGTTATGTGAATTGTGTGAAAGAGATGGTGACCATTTAAGTAATTGGTATATTGCTTAAAACTGTGTATAGATTCTCGATCATATCATCTTTTACATGCACACTATCCATCTACAGGTTCTGTGGGTGGTTTATACCTATCAGCTTTCTTGATTTACACAAGTGAATAATATTGTACGCATCTGCCAAACCGTTATTTCTTTTCCTCATTTTACTTGCTTTGTACATTTACAAGTCACTTTGTTTTTTCTTCTTCATATACGTGCTTGAAAAGGTAGTTCCGTAAAGGTGTATTAAGATTTTAAAGGATATTTTTGGATTTTTAAAATTAAGAGGTATTTAACTAGAATTTTTAAAAATCTTTTGAAATATGATGGTATTCAATATGGATTAGAAAAAGTTTTTTAAAATCTGAGTGTATTTAATTTAGATTTTAAAAAGTCTACTGAATTTGACAGTATTCAATTTGAATTTTTAAAAGTCCATCAAAATCTGATGATATTCAAAAATCCGTGGATTATTATCAATACTTTAAAATCTGAAATGAATAAATCCCCTTAATTATTGGACAAAAAGGCATCCTTTAGAGATTAATATGACAATTGAGAATTTATAGAAATAATTAATCAAGTAATTAATTTAAATTAACTTAGTATTATTCATATAATTTTAATTTTTATTCAAATTAATTTGAAATATATAGCAGTATTAAAAACAAATATAACTTTTAAGATATAATTTATGAATAAGGGTCAATTTGAGGGGGGAAATTAATAGAATTGATTATTTAATGATTTTAAAATAGTAATTAAGTATAGCGTAATAACATTTTTCTTAAATTTCATTCAGTTTTCTATTTTCTTTTTAATTTTTTTAATCATTTTTGTACAAATTTTCTGACCTTTGACCAATAAAAGGGAATTTTGACTGATTAATACGATTTTTTAAATCCTGACTAATTTTCGTAAAATATATTTTTTTTGACCTTATTATCACTTAATCGAGTTAATTAGTAATCGCGCCTGATTAATTATCAACTTTTAGAAACTGAATTCAAGTTAAAAAAAAAACTAACTAAAATTAAATTTTCAAAAAAAAGAAAAAGGGAAAAGAAAGAGTTGGCACTACAAAAGACGAGTGTTTTTACCATTTCCAGATACAGCTGTACCCTATTCGAACGTTTATGCGTTATTACGAGGTGTCTCATTTTCCGGTCTCAAATTTTCGCACGCCTATATAATCAGAAAAATGTATTATTAAAAAATGCTCTAAACTCGTAAAGTTTATTATTTATTAGTATAATAAATTTCGGGCATATATTTGAAAGAATCAATGATGAAATTATCTCTATTTTTTTTCTTTTACTAGTTAAGTATGCTCGCGCATAATTTCTTTTTATAAGGAAAATTTCATCAATTTCTGACTATAATGTTTTATAATTTTTATAACTGAAAATTGGATTTCTTAGAGTTAAAGTTCAGCTAGAAATTGTTGTGTATAAATAACACTACGCGCAAAAATAGGTCAATTATATAAATTAGAATTTAAAAGAACATACAATCATCAATTAACGAAACAAAATACGAATGCAAACAATAAGATAAATCAGTAACTGAATTGACAAAAAGAGGATATAATACTTAACTCTAATAGAAGTTTTAACAAATCTGAAAGAACTATGAACAACTGAGTCGCCTAACCTTCGAGAAGCCTAAACTGTTTTTGAAGAGATTATTGCCCCACTTACGATGTGTTGAGTTGCAGCAATATCGCTTCCAATATAAAACAACACAGAGTATTTCGTTCACAGATACGTAGCACTCAACAGCGACCCGTACCTCAGTTCGCCCAGAAAACATTTGCTAATCTGTATGTTATAAAGGAGAGAAAGAGAGAGATAGCATTTAGGGTTTCACAATTATGTGATTGCAGTATATATATCTTCAAATGTTTTAGTCTGTATGTAATACAAAATAAAAACTTAACTGAAGATATTCATTATTTAAAATAAATATTCTGACTTAATATGCATTTAATAGAATATATCTCAGAAACAACCCATCAGTTTTTACCACAGCAAATCCTAATTCAGCCCATCAGGATTTATCAGCTACAGCAAATCCTAACCAGCATTAGGATTTACCAGTCACAGCAAATCCTGATCCAGGGGCGCGTCAGGATCAGTCCCAGCAAATCCTGACCAACGTTAGGATTTGTAAATCCTGATCAGGCATCAGGATTTGTCAGCCAGCTCAGCAAATTCTAATCTTTCTGATCAGCAAATACTAATATTTCATGTTACACAGATTCAATATTCATATTAAAATAATATTATAAGGCAGTAAATATTTTAATTAAACAAGCAGTACAATTCCTCGCCCAAAACCACAAATCCATTTCAAACTACTATCTTCACCTCAATTTTTATATGGATTATACTAAGAATATGATTTAGATCCGAACACGAAAGTTTAAGTCCTCATTACAAGGAACAACCTCTAACAATTAGTTTTAGGAAATTACATCAAGAACATGTCTAAAATATGACTCAAAATTCCCATTTTCTAACAATCCCCCACAAGTCCATATAGAAATGTATATCAGATTTTATCATGACTTGTTTTTCAGAATCGGTAACCTTCCGGTTTGAACCCTCCTAAATCCCCTACTTCGATGGTTACCGGATATAGATGGAATGTTTCACCTTGAATCTCTATCCGTTATGTGTAACAACACTCCATAGACGACGACAAGTGAAAAGGCTATGATGCAGATCTACGGCTTTGAGACGTTAATGTTGTGTCTCGATCCTGTTCATCGAATGCTTCAAGGAATAACCCTTTCCTCTAATTGCGACCTCACAATTACATTCGCTTAGGTGGGCATCTCCATAGATGTAATGCCAACATCTTGTCTTACGACTTGACCCCATTCATAGTTTATAAGTCCTGACACAGTATTTGGTCAATTAGTATTTATCAAATTCTGATCCAAAACTATTTCCAACAGAGTTCATTAAAACTCTTGCTAACTAGCAGTTCAAGTACCTCTTAAGGTTTACAAGGGATAAACTCAGATACCCAAGTATCTAAAAGTATATGGTAGAGGTACTACCAATTCATCCTTACAACTTGTTATTACCACATTAAATACACTTCGAGGGATCTCCTCTCAGGTGTATTGGGTTCTCTCTGTTGATGAATCATAATGGGTTACCAGTCTCATCCCCAACCTCGACTTAAGGACTACAACATGCTCAAGCCCCTTAGTCAGTGGATCAACTATATTATCTGGAGTTCCTATAAACTATATAATAATAATTATATCAAACACAATACCTCTTATAGACTTCAGTCTAACTTGGACGTGTCTCTTTGTCTTAGCATTATACTTCACACTTCTGATCTTGTCGATAGCTGTACGGCTATCACAACGAACAAAAATGGTTGGAAGCGACTTGCTTACTATAGGTAACATAGACATAAGCCCATGTAGGCATTCAGCCTCCATCCCCGTAGCATCAAGTGTACATAACTCAATCTCAAAAGTATACCAAATAATCAAAGTCTATCTAGAAGACTTCCAGGAAACTGCTCCACCCGCATGGGTAAACACATATACAGTCACTCCATTGGAACCGGATTTCTTAGCTATCCAACTTGCATCACTGTACCCCTCGAGTACCCCTGGAAATCTCCGGTAATGCAAGCCAAGGGCAATAGTTCCCTTGAGATATCTAAGAACTCTAACCGGTGCCTCCCAATGAGTCTTGTTTGGACAGCTTGTATATCTAGCTAACTTAGACACATAATAAGAAATATATGTTCTAGTCACATTAGCAAGATATTTAATCATCCCAATAATATGAGAATACCTTAACTGAGACACATGAAATCCTGAACTATTCTTGACTATAGCAACTTTTGAATCATATGGTGTATTAGCGATTCTACAATTTGAATAACCGTACTTCTCAAGTATAGATTTCTCTATATAATGAGACTGTGACAATGTTATTCCATCAGTTGACCGAGTCAACTTGATCCTAAGAATCACACTAGCCTCACTCATATCCTTCATTTCAAAGTGCCTCTTCAAAAAACTCTTTGTCTCATTAATAATATCAATATTGGTTCCAAACAACAAAATATCATCTACAGACAAGCACACAAACACACAATCATTACCTCTAACCTTATAGTAAGCACACTTGTCACTTTCATTAACTAAAAACTCGAACTCTAAAATAGTTTCATCAAACTTTTTATTCCAGTCTATTGGTGCTTGTTAAAGGCCATATATGGACTTGACCCTAGAAGGTAGTAGAAGGGGGGCCTATCAATCATTGGTGGACCTTCGCTTGAACTGTCATCTAGTCTACATACTTTCCTCTTATTACCCGAAATAACAAATCCCTCAAGATGGTTCATATAAATCTCTTCTTCAAGTTCACCATAAAGAAAAACTGTCTTAACATCCATTTGATGGATGATAAGACCATGTACGGAAGCGAATGCAATAAGCATTCTGACTGTTGTCATTCGGGCAACATGAGAGTATGTATCAAAATAGTCAATGCCTTTCATTTTCCTAAATCCCTTAGCAACTATTCTAGCCTTGTACTTATCTATTGAGTCATCAGGGTTTAGTTTCCTCTAGAAGATCCATTTACATCCAATAGTAGAACACCCAGGAGGGAGATCAACTAACTCCTATATTCCATTAAAAATAATTGAGTCAATTTCACTCTTCATAGCGCCTTTCCAATGCCTTGACTTCGAAGAGTCCAGGGCTTGACGGAAAGTTAAAGGCTCATCCTCGACATTGTAAGTGATAAAATTACTTCCAAAGTCCTTGATTACCTTTGCACACTTACTTCTTCCAGGTTCCTCTACTTCAGTAGGAGTAGAGCTACTACCAGGATCCGCCCCATATATGTCATCTTTTCCACATGATCAGGAATAGAACTCGATATATAAGCGGGATCATCCTCAGAATTAACCAAAGGTATACCATTCTACATAGGAAACACTTCCTCGAAGAAAGTTGCATCACGAAACTCAACTATCGTATTCTCTACAAAGCCATCTATGTCAGTTTTAACACTAAAAATCTCATAGCAGTTGTAGTTTCAATATAGCACATAAAGATATAATCAACAGTTTTTGGACCTAGTTTCTTCCTCTTATGTTCAGGGACAAACACCTTAGCAAGGCACCTCCAGACACGAAGATAACTCAAACTTGTCTTACGCTTTCTCCATAATTCATAAGATGTCTTGCACATATGTTTCAGATGGACTCTATTCAGAATATGGCAAGCCGTATTCATAGCCTCTCCCCACATGTACTTAGGATACCCAAAATTAATTAGAATACTGTTAATCATGTCTTTAAAAGTTCTATTCTTTCGGTCTGCCACCCCATTTGACTCAGGTGTGTATGGTGGAGTAACCTCATGAACTATACCATTGTTTGCGCAAAATTCATTAAACAAGGTACTCGTATACTCACCACCTCTATCAGACCTCAGACGTTTAATTACTTTGCCAGTTTGTGTTTCAGCTTCATTTTTAAACATAATGAATTTATTTAGTGCTTCATCCTTATGTTTAAGCAAATAAACATACCAATATTTACTACAATAATCTATAAAAGTAATGAAATATCTATAGTGATCCTTAGTCAATATACCACCAAATTCACATATGTCCGAGTGAACTAAATCTAACAAGTCTGAATCCCTAACAATATTATGAAAATGTTTCCTTATTTGTTTAGCACTTACGCACACTTGACACTTAGATTTCTTATTAATGACATGCTTTGGAATCAACTCTAAATTCATCATATTCTTTAGAGCACCCAAATTTAAATGACCAAGTCGTAATTGCCACAAATCAGATGATATTACACAATTAACAGAAGGTGCAGCACTATCATTTATAAAATCACCCAAAACGGGTTCAACATTTATCAAAAACAAACCATCAGGAAAGTAACCCTTGCAAAAAAATGTACTATTATGAGCAATAACTACTTTATTACATTTCAAAGAAAGTTCAAAGCCTTTCTTAACTAGACAACTTCCACTTATTATACTTCTACGAATAGAGGGAGCATGATGCACTTGAGTGAGAGATAGAGTCCTCCCAGAAGCAAACTTCAGGTCCATGTTTCCTATTCCAAGCACTTGTGCAGCACTAGCATTCTCCATGGTCACTGTCACTCCATGACCTTGTTGATAAGATACAAATAAAATTATATCAGCACAAATATGTACATTAGCTCCAGTATCAATCAACCACTCATGTGACAGATAACTGAAAAGTAGTACATGGTTGTAAGTAACATACCCGTCATCGGTTCTAGAGGCAACAACCTCACCAACGACCATGTTATCTACAGGCACGCTCGTGGTTCCAAGTCCAAACATAATATTTGCTTGAGCTACCACTCCAGTTTTCTTAGCTTTCTTTCTCGGACAGTCCTTGCTCCAATGACCAACCTGTCCATAAGACCAACATGGTTTGTTTAACTTTGGTTTCTTAGCCTTGTTCTTATCAGATTTAGTGTTAGCGTTCTTAGTGACTACCTTTCTTTTATGTCCTACAGTCACTACATTCACCTTCGAGCTCCCATGTTCAGCAGACATCACATGCTCTTATTTGGACTTGTGCTGCTCCTGTACAGAGATGTCCAACATCAAATTAGTCCATGAAATCTCTTCTTTCTGGCTTTTTAGGGAGAGAGCAAACTCTTCCCAAGACTTGGGGAGCTTTTCAATCACTGACATAACCCGAAACTTCTCAGGCAAGACCATACCGGACAAAGAATGAACCAACATCTCAAACTCATGAAACTGTTCAGTCATGGATTTTCCATCCACCAGTTTGAAGTCAAGAAACCTAGCCAAAGAATACTTCTCAAGTCCTTGAGAATCAGTATTATGGGTTTGGTCCAGCTTATCCCATAAGATCTTAGAAGTATAGGCATCTGATGAATAAACATCGAATAAGGTGTTCGCCAAGGCTTCCAAAATGGCCGCCCTAGACACCCCATCCTTCTCAGCCCATATAGCATAAGCCTTAACAGATTCAACCTTCTCTTAATCCAACACATGAGGATCATACTGCACCACTGGTCATAGACCCTTAAACATTAACCAGAGTTTCATCTTTTTCTGCCAACGAGAAAAAGAAGCTCCACTACTAAATTTATCAGGAATACCCCATAAATCAATTGGTTGGGAAAAATGATACGTGGTCCAATCAATGGATGCAGTACCACCAGAACCGGAAGCAGTCTCAATAGTCTTAGGAACATCACCAGTTTCGTTAACCATCTTGCTAATTACACAATATAACAGTAATCTCTTCAAGATTTTTGGGTATAATTAACACTACGCGCAATAATGGGACAATTATATAAATTAGAATTGAAAAGAACATACAACAACCAATTAACGAAACAAAACACGAAAGCAAACAAGAAGATAAATATAACGACTCGTGTATTTTCTTTTAATTTTAATATTTTAAAAAGTGTTATAATTGAATAAATAATTAAATAATATACGTGCATTGATTTTTGGCAGTAGTTTTGTTGATTATTATTTATTTATTTGTGATCTGTTGATATGTGGGTTGGATTGTGTAATTTATTATTGAGTTATACGATTTTATTTCGCTTGTAAAAGTGCAGTTTTCGTAATTATCCCCAAAAGCAACGTGTCAGTTTATTAGTATTACACAACCACGTGTTGTCAGTGCAGAGGAGGGAAATAAAAATAAACAACAGGGGGTTTCCTCTTTTTCCTTTGTTCCCTCGGGTGTGTATTGTGCCTCTCTCTCACCTCGATTCTTCTCCTCTCTTCGTTCTTCTTCCTGTTACTCGTCTCCGGTTGCTTGTTTCCGGCCTATTTCCGGTGAGCCGCCGCCTTGTTCTTGGCTTGGCTGTTTATTCTGTTATATGCATATATATGTATATATATCTTTGTGTATATATGTGTGTGATATGTGTAGTGACTGTGCGTGTGTGTGCGTTTGTGTTTGTGTGTGGCGAGGCTGTATTTTTTCCGACCATCCCTGTGTTTTGATGGTTGTTTGCTGCGGTTCCGTGGTGGCGCGTTGTGTGCGTGTTGCCCTGTTTCGTTGCTTGCATTTGGTTCGATTGGTTTGGATTAATTCGTATTATTTTATTAATTTCAGGGAATTATGACTACAATTCGTGATATAAATAATTTCGTGCAATTAATTTTAATCAAATAAATCAGTGTAATTTATTTGGAAACCTGCATTATATCGGGCACCAATATATTATACCGCCGTTGACGATGAACTTCAGTGAGTCAACGGTGGACAGTGATGACGTTGTTCTGAGTCCTAAATTTTATAAACAAATAAAATGATTTGTATAAAATGTTTTCGAAAATAAATTGTATATTGGAATTGTACGTAAATAATTACGAGATTGTGGAATTGATATTGTGACGAAACTTGTGGATTGTTGTGATTATTGACGTCGATTGTAATCGAAGGGTAGGCTTATAAACAAAAGAGTTACTGCCCAAAATTTTATAAAATTTATTTTAAAACGTACTTTATTATATTAAATGTTTTACACCTATTTTTATACGGACTACGTGATTGTGTGTATAATATCTATACGAGTCGGGTTATCAGATTGAGTTATTAGGGTTTGAGGATATCAAGCATGTCGATATAACTTATTAGGGTATTTTGTATTTGTAGGTCCCAGTCGAGTTTCGCCAGGACCGAAGTCAGCGTAAAAGCTACTTAGGGTATCCGAAAGCATTGCAAGGCAAGTACCCTGACCGTTATGTTATGGTTCAGTACGTATGAATAACTAATATTTTAATCTCGTAATGGAACATAAATGTTTTAAGTTACGTATCTCCTGTAGTTATAAATCACCGTTTTAAATCTGTTTTGGGGAAAAGTAACTTGAAAGGTACCTATCTCGAATGAAATTATTTGCGAACGAGATTTTCTATGTGTGCTGTTAAAATGAATGATTTTGAAATGAGATAGGTACAAGTGTTATGAAAATTGGATAAAACGATCAGATATGGGATACATAGGGGCCAGAGTAGGCCTATTACGGTGGCGTAAGAGGCTAATTCGGCTGCGCGCAAATAATAACCGATTAGTCCAGCAGGTCAGAGACCTAGCTAGTCTCTGAGTTCTGGAACATGTAAATGGGATGGTAGTTAGAGCCCTCTGATGTTGATAGCCTGATCAACTGTCTTCATATATCCGTTATGTATCTGATTTGGCTTTGAAATTCCCGTAAGGGTATAAGTATCTGATACAGTGGTTTTATAGATGTGAATAGCATGCCAAAATTGGACTCTGGTACTTACACAACACACTACTACGTTGTTTTGTTAAAAGCATGCTAGTCAGTGATATCCAGTTATCTCGGTTTTCATTATATAATGTTGTTCGCATGATTACAGCTATGTTCCTATCATTGTTTACATTACTGTTTTATCTTGTTATTCATATGTTGGTACTGCTGCGCGATTATGCTCACCCTTGCAACCTGTTATATATGTATCGCAGATGCCTAGAAGACTAATCAGACCTTGGCAGAACCGTGTTTCAACCCCTTCAGGACCCGGTTCCTCAGAGGTAGTTAGTATCAGACCACTTGCGGTTTGATGAGTTGCTGAATAAGTTAGTTTGTGTCAAACTTTTGAATAAATGGTTTGTAATAATGTGTAGCTTGGATCATACTTGAACCTGGATCGGATCTTGGTTCGGGGTTGAGTTAGATTATTTTAATAATAATCTTGTTGTTAATATTTCTGGTAATTGTATTTGGTGACGTCAACTCCAAACCCCGGGGTTGAGGCTGTCACAGTTGGTATCAGAGCTACAGGTTCAAGTCCCTGATCCAGGTTAGGGTACGTAGGTCTGTGTCTGCTGTTAGGGATTTTCCTCCTGAAGGGTTTTTGGCACATAAACGCAGCGAAAACGTAAATTTAATCTTAAAAAAACCGAAACCCTCCGCAGGATCCATGCGAAAAAATAATATTTAATTCGTAGTTCAATATATTTACCTTAAGAAACTTTACGTTAATGGAAGGATGGAGGTCTTTAATAGCGATCCAAGAACGATGAACGGAGATCCTTAGCAGCTGCTCCTCAAGTGTGAAGCACTCCACCGGTATCCACCAAGAAAACGATGTAATGAAGGAGGAGGAGATGGAGAGAATTAGGGTTTTGTAAATCTTTTTGGTTGAGGCAAAAATAGGGTTTATAATAGTATATTTATAGGAAAAATTTTCAGCTGAAAATTTTCCCATAAAATATTATTATTAACCCTTTATTATTCTCACTAATAATTAAAACACCTTTTAATTATTAATCCTTTTTCTAAACTATTTAGAAATAATTCTCTCACTTGATTTAATTTCCAAAAATTAAATTCTTAATTAATAATATTAAGAACCTTTTCTTAATTAATTTATAATCAATTATATATCATTTAATCAATTATTAAATTTGCCAATTAATTATTTATTTTATAAATAAATAATTATCAGCCATTATTAATTAATTTCACCACCATTAAATCATTCTCTTTTATGGTGTGACCCTGTAGGTTCAATATTAAGCCGGTAGTAGAAATAAATAATAATAAAACTATTTAATCATTATTTATATAAATTCTCTAATTCATTAAATATGATTAAATAATTAATCATATTTATTCTACATCGTGAGGGATACTTCTCAGCATATCGCGACTATCCGGATAATACGAATTCACTACTTAGAATACCAAGAACCTATTCAGTGAGTAGTTACCGTACAATTAATTCCTTCTACCCTGCAATGTCATGATTAAATACAAGGCATGGAACTTGTGTCAAGCCTATCTTATTTAATCACTTGCTTTCCCATTCAATATGCTTAGTTCTATTTAATGTAAATTAGAAACTCCTTTCTAATTTCATTCACTCTGGCCAGAGATTCCTGAACTAACATAAGTGGATCAGCATTGAACATTCTCTTCCTATACTGGAAGGGGTAGATCCTTTATTGATCATACACTATCTTCGTGTACAAATTCCTATACCCAGTAGAGCCCTTATAATTGTCCCTTGAGACTAAGAACTAAACCAAAGCATAGTTCAGTGTACACAAGATGACTATGATGACCTCAAGTCTAAGGATACTTGTACAACTATCACTATGTGAATAACTGCTGACACGTGAGTGAACTCCATCAGTTGTTCAGCTGTGTGAGTCATGTTCAGTGAACTTATTCTATAATAAGCACCTACATACTAGCTATAGTGTCACCACACAAATGTCTATGAGAACAGACATCCTTCATAATAAAGTAAGCATAGAATGTACCGATCTTTGTGGATTATTAATTACCAGTTAGTAATCCTACGACCAAGAACTATTTAAGTTTAGAGTTATCATCTTTTAGGTCTCATTATTATGATCTCATCACAATCCATACAAAGCTTTACTCTAAACTGTGGTATATCTTATTTAAACATTTAAATAGATAGAGCCCGCATTAAAAATAAAACAAGCCTTTTATTAATATCAATGAAATCAAAATAGATTACATAAAAGTTATAAAAGTTATTCCTAAATCCTCATACATGATTGGACTTAGGATATATCTCTTTCAATCTCCCACTTCTACTAAAGCCAATCACTCTGGTATCTAATACCCATCTTGTCTTTATGACGATCAAAGTGACTCTGAGAAAGTGGATTTGTGAGTGGGTCTGCTACGTTGTTATGTGTGTCAACTCTCTCGACGTTGACATCTCCTCTTTCAACAATCTGAATTGCACCACCATTCAGAGTAAACATGTACCCTGACATGGATTTGCTATCACTTTCTGATTGAAAACTAGAGTCAGTATAACCCTCTATTTTCAACTCAGATTCACCACCAAAAACAAAAAAAATGTCATGAGTCCTTCGCAAGTACTTAAGGATGTTTTTCACTGCTTTCTAGTGGTCTTCACCTGGATTGGACTGATATATGCTCGTCACACTAATTGAATAAGCAACATCAGGCCTTGTACACTACATCGCGTACATGATAGATCCTATTGCTGAAGCATAAGGAATCTTACTCATACGCTCTCTTTCCTCAGATGTCTTAGGAGACATATTTTCGGAAAGGGACATTCCATGGCTCATCGGTATGAGACCTCTTTTGGAGTTTTCCATGCTAAACCTTTTAAGCACTTTCTGGATGTATGTACCCTGGGTAAGACTTATCATTCTTCTAGATATATCTCTATAGATCTTCATACCGAGAATGTAGGATGCTTCTCCCAATTCCTTCATGGTGAAGTTCTTTGATAGCCATACTTTGACTGATTGTAGCATCGGTATATCATTTCCTATAAGAAGTATGTCATCCACATACAATACAAGAAATGTAACCGCGCTCCCACTAACCTTCTTGTAGACACATGGTTCATCTATGTTTTTGATAAAACCAAACTCTTTGATTCTCTCATCAAAACGGATGTTCCATCTACGAGAAGCTTACCTTAAACCATATATGGTTCGCAGCAGCTTACACACTAGGTGTTCATTTCCCTTGGAAAGAAAACCCTCTGGTTGTGTCATATACACTTCCTCCTCAAGTTCCCCATTGAGGAAGGCTGTTTTCACGTCCATTTGCCAGATCTCATAGTTGTAGTAAGCAGCAATCGCAAGCAAAATCCGAATTGATTTTAACAGGGCTATAGGCAAAAAAGTTTCATCAAAGTCAATCCCTTGCCTTTGTTTGAATCCTTTTGCCACGAGCCTGGCCTTATAGGTCTCCACCTGGCCATCTGCTCCAATATTTCTTTTGTATACCCACTTGCACCCAATAGGCTTAACACCATCAGGCGCCTCAACCAGAGTCCATACTTGGTTGGTATACATAGATTCCATTTCGGATTTTATGGCACTATGCCATTTCTCTGAGTCAACAGTACTCATAGCGTCATTAAAGGTCACAGGGTCGTTATCATCAATGATTGACAACTCATTGTCATTCTCAATGACAAGGCCATAATACCTCTCAGGTTGGCGAGACACTCTCCCTGTCCTACGAATGGGCTGTTCCACAGAAGGTTGTTCAGTCTGAACAGGTGTTTCCACTTGATCCGTAGTAGTTTGTGCTTCTTGAACTTCATCAAATTCAATTTTGCTCCCACTGTTTCCTTCAAGGATAAACTCCTTTTCTAAGAAGGTAGCATGTCTGGAGATAAACACCCGATGATCGGTGTAAAAGTAATACCCCAAAGTCTCTTTAGGATATCCCACAAAATTACATTTTACGGATCGAGATTCCAGCTTTTCTGGGTCAACTTTCTTGACATAAGCTGGACATCCCCAAATCTTAACGTGTTTAAGACTCGGTTTCCTTTCTTTCCATATCTCATATGGTGTTTAAGGAACAGATTTGGAAGGCACCTTATTCAGTAAATATGCTGAGGTTTCCAATGCATAACCCCATAGGAATACTGGAAGATTCGCATAGCTCATCATGGACCGAACCATGTCTAACAAAGTTCGATTTCTCCTTTCAGATACCCCATTTAACTGTGGAGTATATGGAGGAGTCCACTGGGAGACTATACCATTTTCTTTGAGATAATCTAGAAACTCTCCATTCAAGTATTCACCACCTCAATCTGATCGAAGAGTTATAATACTGTGTTTGGTTTGTTTCTCCACTTCATGTTTATATTCTTTGAACTTTTCAAAGGCTTCAGACTTGTGTTTTATCAAATACACATATCTGAATCTAGATCTATCATCTATGAAAGTAATGAAGTACGAAAATCCACCCATGGCTTGCGTAGACATTGGTCCACATACATCTATGTGTACCAATCCTAGCAAATCTGCAGCCCTCTCTCCATGTCCACTAAATGGAGATTTGGTCATTTTACCCAATAGACAAGACTCGAATGTAGGATATGATTCAAAATCAAATGGGTCAAGTAACTCTTCCTTATACAATGTCCGCAGTCTATTTTCACTAATATGACCTAGCCTACAGTGCCATAAATAGGTCAGATTTTCATCATCTCATTTTCTTTTATTAGTTTGTTCAATCTGAAGTAAATCATGCTCTACGTCACATACATACAGACCATTATTTAAAATGCCATGTCCAAAAAGAACATTATCTCTAAGGATAGAACATTCATTATTCTTAATAATAAATGAAAAACCATCCACATCCAACATAGGAATAGAAACAATATTCCTCACAATAGAGGGAACGTAATAACAATTATTCAAAATAATAGTCTTACCCATAGGCATATGTAAACTAAATGATCCTACAGATATGGACGCAACCCTTGCTCCATTGCCCATACGTAGAATCACCTCATCTTTTTCAAGAGTCCTACTTCCCTTTAGTCCTTGCAACGAATTACAAATATGAGAACCATAGGCGGTATCTAATACCAAGTAGAAATTTGACCTAGTGACATATTAACTTCGATCATGAACATGCCTGAATCAGAAGAAGTAGTCTTACTACCCTTCTTCTTCTTCAATTTTGCAAGGTAAACCTTGCAGTTCCTCTTCCAGTGCCCCAGCTTGTTACATTGAAAACAAATAGCTAAATTAGGACCAGTCAACTTGTGAGCATCTAGTATGCTCCAGAGTGATAGTGTAGAAGACATGACGAATATAGTAAATCTGTAAATGATAAACACATAACAACACTTAGCAAATATTCAATTTCATTTCAAAATACTATATGAATCGGGTCTTTATTCATAAGTGTCTCCCACTAGTTTATCTAATTTTTTCAACCCCCTAAGTGAAAATTAAGCATTCATAATGCTAGTGGGAATAGGGATCCTACATTCCATCACACAACCTCGGCTGTGGCATGAAACATCATGTGATGTTCAATAGGCAGACAAATATTGTCAATTACATCTTATGTTATTCCCTAATATAAGTTTAGCCTCTTGAATAATTGAGTCACGGCTGTGGCACGATAAACTCAATATTCTAAGTCAAGTGTAACCCAACATTTCGTACAATTGATTCAGTCTCCAACGGCCCATGGCTGTAGTACGTACCGACCTTTTGATTCTAATTCAATGTACACATCTCTATGTAATAAACAAGTATTTCTTATTTCGAAATCAAAGCCCTCGGCTGTAGCACGAAACGACAATGATTTAAAAATAAGAACCACTTTCTACCATGTTGGAAGGCTATGACCGACACAAGCCCGGTGTGTCATTGGCCAATTACTACTTGATATTATTTAATTTTAGAGGGATTATATTACGTTACAATCATAATCATATTATAAAGAGATTCTTCCTTTTAAAATAAATATTTCAAATCAATAATCGATAATCAGATGATTCTCAGATCGGGTGAAGCATTGTCAAGAGGCGTCACTTAATAACTCTTTCTTACAGATAGAAATCTGTTGTTGACAGAATCATCCTTTCTCTCAATATTGAAAATTCATATTCAATTACGTGTTTCATAAACACAAGAATCTCATGATCATATTCATAATATTTATTGTTAAGGCAAGAAACAATTCATATTCTAGATTTTCTAGAGCACGCCTTATATTGATTTAAGTTCACCTAAATCTATCATCACATGGTAAACATAGGCATATATCTCATATATAAAATTAAATAAACAAGTAAATGTAAAGTGCAATAAAGTAAATGTATTTGGTTATGGCCCCATCCTATGTGATCTTTATCAAGCTCATGATAAAGATCAAGGTCAATCTAATATAGTGATGGAAATAAATACAACCACTTATTACATAAGTCTTCTTCTTTGTTTTGACTTCTTGTATGCCTCGTCTTCTTCTTTGTATCACCTCCATTGGATAGCCTTCTTGAGTCTTCAATTACATTACATGATTGAAAGTAAAACTAATCTAATGAACTTACAAGAATAACTCGAGTTACATTCGAGATTTATGATTACAAAGATTGATGACATGCAAGTCGTATTTAACACCAAAACCAAAACCATTACACTAAGATCGAAAGGCCATAACCATCCACCATGCTCATACAACACATAAAAGCATGTTAAAACACATAATCTGATCTTAACATATCATATTATCCATGATCTAATCATAAAAAGAAAATATGACAAAATCAGAAAAATTAGATCAAATCAGAAAAACAAGAATCACTGTTTACGGGCAGTAAACGACGTCAAACGCCTTACAGACGAGTCGTTGATATCTTTAGCTATCAGTTTTGTTCAGACGCTCATTTACCTATAGAATAGGGTATTCGTTTGCGTAAATCGGACACCAGACCCAGATTTCAGTAAATCTGCAGCAGCCAATTCAGAATCCGTCTCTAATATGATTCTCATAATTAGAACAAATATAAATCATGTATATATCAGTATATATACAGATTACATAATCATCTTATGATTATACAACTCACATTAATATCATATATTCAAAACTATACATATATAAGCATATTATATCAACATCAAATCATGGCGAATCACGTACATGTTCATATATCGAAAAAAGTTAAACACATAAACTAATTAAAAACTTTTTGCAAGTAGCTCTGATGCCATTGAAGGGGTTTTAGCACATAAACGCAGCGAATGTAAATTTAATTTTAAAAAAACCGAAACCCTCCGCAGGATCCATGCGAAAAAATAATATTTAATCCGTAGTTCAGTATATTTACCGTAAGAAGCTTTACGTTAATGGAAAGATGGAGGTCTTTAATAGCGATCCAAGAACGATGAACGGAGATCCTTAGCAGCTGCTCCTCAAGTTTGAAGCACTCCACCGGTATCCACCAAGAGAACGATGTAATAAAGGAGGAGGAGATGGAGAGAATTAGGGTTTTGTAAATCTTTTTGGTTGAGGCAAAAATAGGATTTATAATAGTATATTTATAGGCAAAATTTTCAGCTGAAAATTTTCCC
The DNA here is from genome assembly GCF_009905375.1 of Apium graveolens. Lineage (NCBI taxonomy): Eukaryota > Viridiplantae > Streptophyta > Magnoliopsida > Apiales > Apiaceae > Apium > Apium graveolens. The sequence continues at coordinate 187,294,117 of NC_133654.1, read as the reverse complement.
ATATAATATTATTATTATTAATCCTTTATTATTCTCACTAATAATTAAAACACCTTTTAATTATTAATCCTTTTTCTAAACTCTTTAGAAATAATTCTCTCACTTGATTTAATTTCCAAAAATTAAATTCTTAATTAATAATATTAAGAACCTTTTCTTAATTAATTTATAATCAATTAAATCTCATTTAATCAATTATTAAATTTACCAATTAATTATTTATTTCATAAATAAATAATTATCAGCCATTATTAATTAATTTCTCCACCATTAAATCATTCTCTTTTATGGTGTGACCCTGTAGGTTCAATATTAAGCCGGTAGTAGAAATAAATAATAATAAAACTATTTTATCATTATTTATATAAATTCTCTAATTCATTAAATATGATTAATTAATTAATCATATTTATTCTACATCGTGAGGGATACTTCTCAGCATATCGCGACTATCCGGATAATACGAATTCACTGCTCAGAATACCAAGAACCTATTCAGTGAGTAGTTACCGTACAATTAATTCATTCTACCCTGTAATGTCACGATTAAATACAAGGCATGGAATTTGTGTCAAGCCTATCTTATTTAATCACTTGCTTTCTCATTCACTATGCTTAGTTCTATTTAATATAAATTAGAAACTCCTTTCTAATTTCATTCACTCTGGCCAGAGATTCCTGAACTAACATAAGTGGATCAGCATTGAACATTCTCTTCCTACACTAGAAGGGGTAAATCCTTTATTGATCATACACTATCTTCGTGTACAAATTCCTATACCCAGTAGAGCCCTTATAATTGTCCCTTGAGACTAAGAACTAAACCAAAGCATAGTTCAGTGTACACAAGATGACTATGATGACCTCAAGTCTAAGGATACTTGTACAACTATCACTATGTGAACAACTGCTGACACGTGAGTGAACTCCATTAGTTGTTCAGCTGTGTGAGTCATGTTCAGTGAACTTATTCTATAATAAGCACCTACATACTAGCTATAGTGTCACCACACAAATGTCTATGAGAACAGACATCCTTCATAATGAAGCAAGCATAGTATGTACCGATCTTTGCGGATTATTAATTACCGGTTAGTAATCCTACAACTAGGAACTATTTAAGTTTAGAGTTATCATCTTTTAGGTCTCATTATTATGATCTCATTACAATCCATTAAAAGCTTTACTCTAAACTGTGGTATATCTTATTTAAACATTTAAATAGATAGAGCCCGCAATAAAAACAAAACAAGCCTTTTATTAATATCAATGAAATCAAAACAGATTACATAAAAGTTATTCCTAAATCCTCATACATGATTGGACTTAGGACATATCTCTTTCACCTCCCGGCTGTCATCCTAGTTCTTCCTCCTCGAGACCTCCGGTTCCTCCTGTGGCCCCTAGTGGTACCTCTTCTCCGATCACTTACCATGTTCACTAAGCGGTGAATAGATCTTTTATTTGAGAGCAGAGTCCAGGGTTGGCTGCTCAGCTTGACCAGATACCAGTTGCACCTTTCCAGGGAATCTCTGCCCCTTCCCCTGAGGTGCAGGCCCGTGTGCGATCTTTGACCCAGATGGCTATTGAGAGGGCTAGATCCATTGACCGTTTCATTAGCTCAGAGTTCAGGGCTGTGCGGTATCAGGATCTAGTGAACTGGCTAGTGTTTGAGCTAGGTTCTATCGGTGGCAGTGGCAGTGGTTAGACCCGGTTTGCAGCAGAGAGATACAGAGCTCAGAGTTGGCTTCCGGGAGTTCTGTAGTTATTTTCTTTGTATATGTATATTATATTGTGATAGTTTGTAGTATGCGGAGGCTGCTATGACAGCCAGTTTTGATGTGTATTTGGATGGTTTCCTTTCAGTTGGATTCCAGTTGTACCAGTTGGATTCCGTTGGTTATTGTATCGTAGCTGCTTTATTCTGTTGTTTAGTTTTTATATATATACTTGTGCGTTGTTATTATTGTTGTTACTATTATTGTTGCTTCTGTTGCTGGCATTTCTAGATTATGATCATTCATTCAGGATGGATCCTATTATACTAAAGATGAGGATATTGTCTTAGTGGCAACACTCTCCTGATGCATATGTATAAACTGCTTGGAGCAATCTATTTTCTTATATATGACTGTTATGTTTCAGGAGAATGCCACTAAAGAAGAATTCTCAACCCAATAACGGATCTGCTGGGGATCCCTCCATGAGTGAATTGATGAATTTGTTGCGTCAGCAGTCTACCCAGCTGGCCCAACAACAACAGCAATTTCAGCAGCAGCAACAACAATGACAGCAACAACAACAACAACAACAACAACAGCAGCTCATACAACAACAACAGCAACAAAATTAACAGCAACAACTGCAAATGCAGCAGCGGCATGAGATGAGGGGGACAAACCAGGTTGTTAGTTTTAAGTCTTTCCAGGCAGTGAAGCCCCCAGAGGTTAAAGGAGAGGTGTATCCTGTTGCTGCCAGGATATGGTTAAAGGAAATGGAAAAGGCGTTTGCGCTCACCAGGGTGAGCGAGGATTAAAAGGAGGATTAGCTAGTTATTTTCTGAAGAATGATTCGAACTATTGGTGGGAGTCTACATGAGTATTAGAAGGAGAAGGTCCTGTCCCCTGGACTAGATTCACAGAACTATTCTTGGAGAAATATTTTCCGGATTGTCTCCAGAGTCAAATGAAGATGGAGTTTTTGGAGTTGAAGTAAGGAGATGGGATTGTCACGGAGTATGAAGCAAAGTTTACGGAGTTGGCCCGTATAGCACCAGAATATGTGAGTTCGGAAGCTCAACGAGTGAAGCGGTTTCAACAAGGGTTGAAGCCAGAAATAAGGAGTGGAGTTGTAGCTCTACAACTCAAGATATATACTTCGGTAGTTCAGGCTGCCTTAGTAATAGAAAGTGACCAGAGGTTAGCTGCAAAGGAGCAGGGTGAGAAGAAAAGGAAGCTTAAAAGTGGACCTGCTATGTCAGAATCAGGTGGAGTAAGTCAGAAGTTCCAGCGTTGGATTGGAAAGAATAAAAATAAGAAGTTCCGAAGATAGAATTTCCCCCAGGCTAGGCCCGATACCACTTCAGTTAGTTCTACCCCGACAAGGTTTAGCAAGCCAGTGGTCGATTGTAAGACATGTGGGAAGAATCACAGTGGTCAGTGCAGAGAAAATATCAACTGTTTTAAGTGTGGCCAGAAGGGTCATTATTCCACGGCATGTAAGTCCGAGACTCAAGGAGTAACTTGTTTTAGTTGCGGTAAAGTGGGGCATATTGCTAGGAATTGCAAATCAGTAACCCAAGGTAGTGTTGTAAGGAGCGTGTCCCAAGGATCAACAACCAGTACTGCTAGAGCTCAAACCTTTAAGATGACCAAGAAATCTCCAGCTCATGATTCCGACATAGTTGCAGGTACGCCTTCTCTTAATTCCATACCTGTTAACGTTTTGTTTGATTCGGGGGCGTCCAAATCTTTTATATTTATGAACTGTGTGAATAAAATGCAATTGATGTTGGAAGATTTAGATGAACCATTGACCATATAAGTGGCTAATAAAGATAAAGTGCTCGTAAGTCAATTCTGTCCTAAATGCTCCTTAGAGATTTCGGGATATACTTTCCCTGTCGACCTAATATCCTTTGAGTTAGGAGACTTTGATGTTATTTTAAGTATGGATTGGTTGTCTCTATATAAGGAAAATATTGATTGTAAGAAAAAAAGAGTTGTTATGTACACCCCAGATAATAAAAGGATCAGTTATCAAGGACAGAGGCAGGATAAAATATTCCTTTTAGTATTGCAAGCAAAGAGATTGTTGCGGCAAGGGTATGAGGCGTATTTGGCTCATGTGATGGATATGAAGAAAGAGACCCCTACTTTGGATGAGATTTCCATAGTAAGAGAATTCCCTGACGTCTTTCCAGAAGAGTTACCATAATTACCACCTGATCGAGAGATAGAGTTCTCCACTGATTTGATGCCCGGAGCTGAACCAGTTTCCAAAGCTCCATATAGAATGGCTCCAGTGGAAATGAAAGAAATGGCCAAACAACTTCAGGAACTATTGGATAAAGGTGTTATTCAACCCAGTGTTTCTCCGTGGGGTGCTCCAGTGCTATTCGTAAAGAAGAAGGATGGAAGTATGAGGTTATGCATTGACTACAGAGAACTGAACAAGTTGACAATAAAGAATAAGTATCCTTTGCCATGCATCGATGATTTGTTTGGTCAGCTTAAGGGGGCATGTTATTTTTCAAAGATTGATTTAAGGTCTGGCTACCACTAACTGAAGTTAAAGCCCAAAGATATTCCCAAGACTGCATTCAGGATAAGGTATGGCCATTATGAGTTCTTAGTGATGTCGTTTGGATTGACAAATGCGCCAGCGACTTTTATGGATTTAATGAATAAGGTGTATAAGGAGTACTTGGACAAGTTTGTTATTGTATTTATTGATGACATCCTCATATATTCAAAGACTCCAGAAGATCACGCAACGCATCTACGGATTGCCCTTTAGAAGTTGAGAGAAAAACAACTGTATGCAAAGTTCTCTAAGTGTGAGTTTTGGTTGACAGAGGTACAGTTTCTTGGACATGTGGTGAGTAAGGAAGGTATCAAAGTGGACCCTTTAAAGATTGAAGCCGTATCCAAGTGGGAGCAACCGAAGACTTCGACGGAAATAAGAAGTTTTATTAGATTAGCTGGATATTACCGAAGATTTGTAAAGAATTTCTCTAAGATTGCATCCCCATTAACCAAGCTAACCAGGAAGAATGAGAAGTTCATTTGGACGGAAAAGTGTGAAAAAAGTTTCCAGGAATTGAAAAGGAGGTTAGTGTCCGCTCCAGTACTAGCATTGCTAGATGAGACAATAAACTTTGTGATTTATAGCGACACTTCTTTGAAAGGATTGGGTTGTGTACTAATGCGTCATTACTTGTATGGAGAGAAGTGCGATATTTATACGGATCATAAGAGCCTGAAGTACATATTCACACAAAAGGATTTGAACATGAGATAGAGAAGATGGATGGAATTGATCAAGGACTATGATTATTCGATTAATTATCACCCAGGTAAAACCAATGTGGTGGCGGATGCCTTGAGCAAAAAAGAGAAGTTGAATATGGTTCGGATTGCGGAAAAATTGGCACGAGACTTAGAAAAGATGGAGATTAAGGTTCGAGTACCAAGTGAAAGTCATGAGCAGCTATATGAAGTTACCTTCCAGCCAGCGTTGAGGGAAAAGATCAAAAGGTGTCAAGAAGGAGTTATGGAACAAAGGTGGGATACTCTGACAGGAGAAGAGTTGTGTACTCAAAAGGATAACCAAGGTTTGTTTAGATTTTCCTCTAGAGTTTGGATTCCTAATGTGTCGGAACTGAATAATGAAGTATTACACGAAGCACACAATTCTAGGTTTTCTATCCACCCTGGTAGCACTAAGATGTACCAAGACTTGAAAAGAAACTTTTGGTGGCCAGGAATGAAGAAGGATATTGCCAATTGGGTTAGTAAATGTCACGTGTGCCAGATGGTAAAAGCGGAACATCAATGACCATGTGGATTGTTACAACCTTCAGAGATTCCTCAATGGAAGTGGGAAGAAATTGCTATGGATTTTGTGGTGGGGTTGCCAAAGATGAGAGCAAATCACGACGCCATTTGGGTAATCATTGATAGGTTGACCAAGTCAGCGCATTTTCTTCCGATCAATGAAAGGTATTCTTTGGAAAAGCTAGTTAAGCTGTATTTGGATTAGATAGTGACCAAACATGGGGTTCCTTTGTCCATTGCGTCAGATCGAGACCCGAGATTCAATTCTAGATTTTGGACCAAATTCCAAGAGTGTCTAGGAACTAAGTTGAATATGAGCACCGCCTATCATCCTCAGACAGACGGTCAAAGTGAGAGAACGATCCAGACCATAAAGGATATGTTGAGAGTTTGTGTTTTGAATTTGAAGGGTAATTGGGATGAACACTTACCTTTGATTGAGTTCTCGTACAACAACAGCTACCATGCCAGTATTGGAATGCCGCCCTACGAAGCTTTTTATGGACATAAGTGTAGATCACCGTTGTATTGGGATGAAGTAGGAGAAAGGAAAGTGTTAGGTCCTGAGTTGGTTCAACAAACCAGAGATGCGGTAGCATTGATTCGGAAAAGGTTAGAGGCATCCCAGGATAGGCAAAGGAAGAATGCAGATTTGCATAGGAAGGATATGAACTTCGAGATAGGAGTTCTGGTGTTACTAAAGGTATCACCTTGGAAAGGGTTAGTGCGATTTGGTCAGAAAGGAAAACTTAGCCCCAGATTTATAGGACCATTTGAGGTTTTGAAGAAAGTAGGGAATGTTGCCTACGAGATAGCGTTACCACCGCAGTGGCAGCACATTCATAATGTGTTCCACGTATCTATGTTGAAGCCCTATGTTCCTGATTTAAACCAAGTCGTGGAATATGAATCGATTGAGCTTTAGCCAGATATGTCCTACGTGGAGCAACCGATCCAAATCTTAGACCGTAAAGAGCGAGTCCTTAGGAATAACTCGATCCCCATAGTGAAAGTCTTGTGGAGAAATCCTCGAGTAGAAGAGTCTGCTTGGGGGTTAGAGTCAAACATGTTTGATAAATATCCTCATTTGTTTAGCTGAGTCAGATTCTGGGGACAAAATCTTTTGAGGGGGAAAGGATATAACGACTCGTGTATTTTTTTTATTTTTAATATTCTAAAAAGTGTCATAATTGAATAGATAATTAAATAAAATGTGTGCATTGATTTTTGGAAGCAGTTTGTTGATTATTATTTATTTATTTGTGATCTGTTGATATGTGGGTTGGATTGTGTAATTTATTATTGAGTTATACAATTTTATTTCGCTTGTAAAAGTGATTTTATTACAGTTTTAATTCCATAAATATTTAGATTGCCTCTAAAATTTGTTTTATAATTTTATAATTTCAATAATTATTCTTAGAACTTTATAAAATTGAGAAATCAATGTTTCACTAATTATTTATTTTAAATGATTTTCTGAGTGTGTTTATTTATAAATTATATATCTAATTCCAGAATTCTTCAAAAATCACGTAACTCATATTTTATTAAGTTCATAATATTCTGAGAATTTTAAAATTATTTTGGAAATTTTCGGGATTAATTTCACTCGCGCGTTGTTTCGTTTAATTGTTAAAAGCGAGTATAAAATTGCGTTTCAAAAGTTATTCTTAAATTTCGAGATTTATGTTTTTGTAAACTTCGGGATATTTATGATGTTTAAAACTATTTTCGTAATTTTTGGAGATTGTTTTATGTGTACCTCGGCCCGATAATCTCCAATTTCAGGACAAAACCGGTCTTTAAATTTTCGTAATTATCCCCAAAAGCAACGTGTTAGTTTATTAGTATTGCACAACCACGTGTTGTCAGTGCATGAGGAGGGAAATAAAAATAAACAACAGGGGGTTTCCCCTTTTTCCTTTGTTCCCTCGGGTGTGTGTTGTGTCTCTCTCTCTCGCCTCGATTCTTCTCCTCTCTTCGTTCTTCTTCCTGTTGCTCGTCTCCGGTTGCTTGTTTCCGGCCTATTTCCGGTGAGCCGCCGCCTTGTGCTTGGCTTAACTGTTTATTCTGTTATGTGCATATATATGTATATATGCCTTTGTGTATATATGTGTGTGATATGTGTAGTGACTGTGCGTGTATGTGCGTTTGTGTTTGTGTGTGGTGTGGCTGTATTTTTTCCGGCCATCCCTGTGTTTTGCTGGTTGTTTGCTGCGGTTCCATGGTGGCGCATTGTGCGCGTGTTGCCCTGTTTCGTTGCTTGCATTTGGTTCGATTGGTTTGGATTAATTCGTATTATTTTATTAATTTCAGGAAATTATGACTACAATTCGTGATATAAATAATTTCGTGCAATTAATTTTAATCAAATAAATTGGTGTAAATTATTTGGAAACCCGCATTATATCGGGCACCAATAAATTGTACCGCCGTTGACAATAAACTTTGGTAAGTCAACGGTGGACGATGATGACGTAGTTCTGAGTCCTAAATTTTATAAACAAATAAAATGATTCGTATAAAATATTTCCGAAAATAAATTGTATATTGGAATTGTACGTAAATAATTACGAGATTGTGGAATTGATATTGTGACAAAACTTGTGGATTGTTGTGATTATTGACGTCGAATGTAATCGACGGGTAGGCTTATAAACAAAAGAGTTACTGCCCAAAATTTTCTAAAATTTATTTTAAAACGTACTTTATTATATTAAACGTTTTACCCCTATTTGTATACGGACTACGTGATTACGTGATTGTGCGTATAATAACTATAAGAGTGGGGTTATCGGATTGGGTTATTAGAGTTTGAGGATATCAAGCATGTCGATATAACTGATTAAGGTATTTTGTATTTGTAGATCCCAGTCGAGTTTCACCAGGACCGAAGTCAGCGTAAAAGCTACTTAAGATTTCCGAAAGCGTTGCAAGGCAAGTACCCTGACCATTCTGTTATGGTTCAGTACGTATGAATAGCTAATATTTTAATCTCGTAATGGAACAAAAATGTTTTAAGTTACGTATCCCCTGTAGTTATAAATCACCGTTTTAAATCTGTTTTGGGGAAAATTAACTTCGAAAGGTACCTATCTCGAATGTAATGATTTGCGAACGAAATTTTCTATGTGTGCTGTTAAAACGAATGATTTTGAAATGAGATAAGTACAAGTGTTTTGAAAACTGGATAAAACGATCAGATATGGGATACATAGGGGCCAGAGTAGGCCTATTGAGATGGCGTAAGAGGCTAATTCGGTTGCGCGCAAATTATAATCGATTAGTCCAGCAGGTCAGAGACCTAGCTAGTCTCTGAGTTCTAGAACAGGTAAAAGGGATGGCAGTTAGAGTCGTCTGGTGTTGATAGCCTGATCAACTGTCTTCACATATCCGTTATGTATCTGATTTGGCTTTGAAATTCCTGTAAGGGTATAAGTATCTGATACAGTGGTTTTATAGATGTAAATAGCATGCTAAAATTGGACTATGGTACTTACACATCACACTACTACGTTATTTTGTTAAAAGCATGCTAGTCAGTGATATCCAGTTATCTCGGTTTTCATTATATAATGTTGTTCGCATGATTACAGCTCGATTCCACATCATTGTTTATATTACTGTTTTTATCTTGTTATTCATATGTTGGTACTTCTGAGTGATTATGCTCATTCTTGCAACCTGTTATATATATATATATATATATATATATATATATATATATATATATATATATATATATATATATATATATCGCAGATGCCTAGAAGACCAATCAGACCTTGGCAGAACTGTGTTTCAGCCCCTTCAGGACCCGGCTCCTCAGAGGTAGTTAGTATCAGACCACTTGCGGTCTGATGAGTTGCTGAATAAGTTAGTTTATGTCAGACTTTTGAATAAATGGTTTGTAATAATGTGTAGTTTGGATTATACTTGAACTTGGATCGGATCTTAGTTCGGGGTCGAGTTAGTTTATTTTAATAATAATCTTGTTGTTTATATTTATGGTAATTGTGTTAGGTGACGTCAACTCCTGACCCCGGGGTTGAGGCCGTCACAATAAATCGGTAACTTAATTGACAAAGAGAGGATATAATACTTAGCTCTAACAGAAACTTTAACATATCTGAAAGAACTATGGACAGCTGAGTCGCCTAGCCTTCAAAAAGCCTAGACTGTTCTTGAAGAGATTATTGCCACACTTTTGCTGTGTTGAGTTATAGAAATATCGCTTCCAAGATATAAACAACATAGAGTACTTCGTGCACAGATATGTAGTACTCAACAGCGACCCGTACCTCAGTTCGCCCAAAAAATCTATGCTAATCTGGAAGTTATGGAGGAGAGAAATAGAGAGAGATAGCAGGTAGGGTTTCACAATTATGTGATTGGAGTATATATCTTCAAACATTTTAGTCTGTATGTAATACAAAATAAAAACGTAACTGAAGATATTCATTAATTAAAATAAATTTTCTGACTTAATATGCATTTAATATAATGTCTCAGAATCAGAAACGTAACAGTCAGCCCATCAGTATTTACCACAGCAAATTCTGATACAACCCATCAGAATTTACCACAGAAAATCCTGATTCAGCGCATCAGGATTTATCAGCCATAGCAAATCATGAACAGCGTCAGGATTTACCAGCCACAACAAATCCTGATCCAGGGGCGCGTCAGGATCGGTCCTAGCAAATCCTAACCAGCGTCAGGATTTGTAAATCCTGATCAGGCATCAGGATTTGTCAGTCAGCTCAGCAAATCCTGATCTTTCTGATCAACAAATATTGATATTTCCTGTTACACAGATTCAATATTCATATTAAAATAATATAATAAATCAGTAAATATTTTAATTAAACAAGCAATAAATTGTTTGTCCATGTTGCCTCGCGTACGCGAGACAAGGAGATATTCGCCCAAATCGCCCTTCGACCCGAGTCGTGGCGCGGCGGCGGCGGCGGCGCGCGTGTGTGCGCCTCGCGAGGCACACAATAACACTAATCACGTCCACATGCCTTAGTAGTTGGTATATTACTCTTGCATATAGTATTATATAAAGCACTACACCCCTTTTTACTTAATCAATGTGGGACAAAACCCAAAAACCCATTTCAAACTAATAACTTCACCTCAATTTCTATATGAAATCCACTAAGAAAATGACTTAGATCAAGACACGACAGTTCAAGCTCTCCTTACAAAAAAATAACCTCCAATAATTAGTTTTAGGAAATTACATCAGGAATATGTTTAAAACATATCTCAAATTTTCCATTTTCTAACAGAAATATGTTACTTAAAAATGAAATTTATTTCTAGTTTTTTAATTATAAAATTTGCGAGTAACTCAAATGGATTCGTCAAAACGGGACTCAATTAGCTCAGGATCATAGATGACTTGCTCGTTCAATAAACAAGTCAATTTCGGTCAGTAGAGAATTTCTTAAAATTATATTGATTTTTTTTTTTTTTTAATAATAAACGTATTTGAAATTGAATTTGATTATTACTAACTAATACTTACGTTTGAATCATGGCCCAAGCACCCAAACACCTTTAGAAAAAAAACTAATCTAACGATTCAAAACTATGCACATCTCCACTGCCTCTTTGTCAGCAAACTCCCGGCCGCATCAAAGTTTACCACAAAAGGTAGGGGTTTTGCCATTGTGATATTTCAGTCGTCAATAAATTCACAATTAATAAAGGCATGCATTTTCTGATTTCTGAAAGTCATATTCGAAACAAAATTTAATCATCGTGAGTAGGAGACACGAAGAGGAAACTATGAGAGTAAAAATAAACACATAGTTGAGTCCCGTGGACATCATTTATCTATCAAATGTTTGCTAAGACGACATCAAACGTAGAAAATTATTGACAACTTGACATGATCATATAACTTGGTTTGAGTAAGCATGCTTAAATCTTTAAATTTACGTAAGGTGGTGAACATGTTCTTCATTTTTCTTTGATTGATGGGAGGTGAAGATCTTTTTTGGCGTAATAAATTAGGCCCCACCTAATTTCTTGTAATAAATTGGAAGAGCTTGATTTATGGGAAAATATTATGGGAGATTGCTCTGCTATGTAAAAATTAAATTATTGTTTGATAATATTTTTAATATTAATATATTTTGATGTAAAAAATTAAAAAAAATTGATTTTGATGAGATTGGATTGTGAAATCAACGTCAACTGTTTTAAAAATATTTTTTTCCCAAAAGTATAGGGGAACTTTTTTTATTAAACCACGACTGTTAAATAAAAAACATTTTTCAGAAAAAGTAATTTTTAAAATTTTAAAAGCTTCGGGAAAAACAGCAACAACAATGACAAATATACCCCTAGTAATTTTAGGAGCAATCAGTTGAGGTGATAATATACTTCAAACACTAAAAACTTACTCCCTCTCTCCGGGTTTCTTGTCCATAAATCAAAATTCACATTTATTTAATTAACCCAAAAGTATTAATAGTTATCATTATACAAGTCTTGGGTTATTATATTTACCTTATTTATTTCCTTTTATTCACGTACTTTTATCATAATTATTATAATAAATAATTTTTTTGGACAAGTTTTAATGAAATAGCGGATAAGAAAATTAGGATGGAGGGAGTATTTCTTATTATCTCGGATCCCTAGTTCTTCCCCCACAAAACAAACTTGTAGGCATATAAAATTATTATTATTAATTAAACCTGACAATTTTTAAAATGATACGAAAATACGACACGAACACGATATTAAAAATTTATTTATATTTACATTTTGAGTATATGATACTAAAAGATACATGAGATACACTAATGAGATAGTGTGTTGGTTTTGTATTTATAGACGACACGACACGAGTTACACGAAATAAATATATTTTTAATTAAATATTAATATTTATTATAAATATTAATATATAAATAAATAAATTTACTTATAAATATTTATAATTATAATGAATACTTTAAAAATAATTCATAATTTTATAATTATATAAGTATAAATAATTTAATGTATATCTTTTATATAATTTAGTATATATTTTACCTAAAAATTCAATGTTGAGATTTAATTATTTAATTAATTATTTTAATATTAATATTCAATTTTACACGAAACATAATATGATAACGACACAAAACGGATGTATACAAACGCTAAAGTACATGAATATTAAATATGTCACTTTTTTTGTTTGACTTTTGAGTACATACAAGAAAATACGCAGTAAACAAGCCGTTTATGCTATTAATGGGATGGGATAGCAATTAGCAAGTCATTTTGTATTTACGTTTAGAACCAACACTCTCAAAGTCTCAACGACTATTCCTTCCGTTTTATTTATTTTTTTCACTAATAAATTTTAAGTTTTATCCAATTATAATTAATCAAAATGTAAATTATTTTAATAAAATCAATAAATTATATTCTACATAAGCCGAACGAACTATATATATAAATATATATTAACTAATGGTGAACAAAAGAACGGGAACATGCAAATTAAGAATGGTGATAAATTGTTGTGCATGTTTGGTGAATTTTAAAAGTTTTTTTTTTGAAAAATATTCAAGACTAAAAATATTTTTACAAAAATATTGTCAATTTTTTAAAAAATTTGTAAAAATACTTTCAAATTTGTAAAAATATTATTTTTCAATTTTTTTTTGCAAAAATACGATTTCTTGCAACTGGAATCAATATGATACAACATTTGACGAGTTTCCGCAACTACAAGTAACCTCCTCAAATGCAACCAAAAAAATTTCATTCAGTTAGTTGCAAATCTCGCTGATTTTGGTTGATTCCTTATTTTTGCAAAAAAAATCAGAATATAGTAAAATCGCAAAAAAAACTTAGAAAAATTGGTATTTTTGGTAAATTCTCATTTTAAAATAAGTAACTTATTATTTAAAATGAAAGAGTAATTTATAAGTTATAAGTTGATGAATAATTATAAATTATATAAGTGTTTGCATAATTTTACTTTAAAAACAGTTTTTTAAATTAAATGAACTAAAATAAATAATATTTAAATATAATTATTTTAATTCATAATTTTAAAATTAGATCAACAATAAAAAACATAATTTTTAAAAAAAAGTTAATTAAAACACAAACAATTGAAAAAGAGTACGTCTTATATACTTACATATATACTTACATTCTACTTATGAAGCTCTCGTCATACTTAAGTGACAGCCAAACAAGGCCGAATAGGAGTATAACTACTAATGATTTTCTTTTTCTTTTTATTGATACTAACTATTTATGATCTTTGAACTTTGATTCATTTTATTTTACCATCTAGTAGAAGGCACGCTTTGCAAACCGGTGTTTAGAAAATATTATTTACCCAAACCGACCAGAATAATGAGGATAAAATGTTAGCATTAGATTACAATATCCTGTTTAAGATTTGAGATAGCAGCGTGGTTTGTGATAATCCGTTGAATGTCTTAATCAATGTAGGAAAGGGACCAATATCCAATCTAAATATTATTTCCAACCGCATAGAATCCGTAATTAAAAATTATTAATATATACTATAAATACAAAATATAGAGATTATATTAAAAAAAACATTTTCAATGGTACATTACTCTTATTTATAAATATAGTCAATCTCTTGATGTTGGATATATTTGTTGAACTATTATATACCATATTATATACCAGTAAGAAATCTGTAAAAAATAAATTAATTAATTACTTATTATCATATTAAAATAAAATATTCTATTCATAACAACTTAAAATTTTAATAACATACTATTTTTAAAATATAGCTAGATAATATAGTATAATACCTTAAGGATTCAACAAATTTTACATATTGTCATACTTATTCAATTTAACCAACAAATTATATCTAACATGCTCTTACAGAACAGCCATATGCATGATAGCGACAAAGGGATGTTTGTAGTGTGACGGCTATAAATTACTACACATTCTGTCCGGCTGTATTAATATTGTATAAGCAGCTTATCTAACAAAAACATTGTGCGTTTAAGTTTACACCTTTTAGGGGTCGTGTCGTTTGGTTCCAAGACGGTATGAGTTTGAATTAAGGAATCGGTTTAGGCTAGAATGAGGTTGAGAAATCATTAATGATATAATGTGTTTGGTTCGGTGCTGAAATAAAATTTGTTTAATTTAAATATTTTTGATTCATTAATTGAATCAAACTTTTATATATTACATTTGTCAAATTTAAGTTGTTATATAACTTACAAAAAAATTGAATATAAGTGATTAAAAAATTAAATTTTTTAATTTTAATGTTAATTTATAATTTTTAAAACAAATAAAATAAAATATTACTATTTTGTATTAATTAAAAATAAGCACAACTTACTTTAAATTAAACATAATAATTAAGATATATGTTTTAAGATTGTATTTAATTTTATAAGTAATGAAATAATGAAATTTATTTTGATACCTCATACCCCTCTCTCAAACCCACCTCCCCCTAGGGTATCAAATATGATTCCAGATGAGTATAAGGAATGAGTATCAGATTTTAAAAACAGTCAATCAAACACCAGGTATAGGTTTGAAATGAACGAAACCCATACCTGATACTAGAATTAGCCGAACCAAACAACCCTTTAACGAACTAGTTATCTTGCCCGTGCTACGCACACGGTGTTTAGTTATATACGATCTTTTTTTAAATTTTAAAGATATATATATATTCATGAAGTTGCGATAATATGTACCAACATTTTTATACCAATATCATCATGTGTAAACACTAACAAAGAATCATTCGATAACGTCTTTTCCCTTTTTCCGTTTTTGATAAGGAAATGGTATAATATTGTAGTCAAATAGTATGAAGAGTTCTATTTTTTGTATATAGTTTAAGCACGTTTATAGTTTAAACATTAACCACATAATGGAGAGGATAATAATTAAATTACAGGACAAACTACCTGCCATTAAAAATTATTGGTCCATTAATTTAAAAATTTGCAAAAACGTAAAGAACATCCAAAAGTTTCAACTTCACCATATCAAAGCAAAAAGTTTCTGTTTGCAAAACAGTAAACAACAATGAAAATAAAAATCAAACTTAAATATTGAAGTTCTGAAATGGAAAAATGAGGTAATGTTCATTCAAGATTCCTCGAAAGGAAGCGATTATATAAATCTTGAGTCCGGTACAAAAATATTTTACTTTTCCTGCATAATGGAATATGTTGACGGAGGAATCTGGTGACAACAAAGTTTGAGATTTTTCGCCGGAATTAAGATCTATGATGGTGGTTCTTCACCGGAAAATCAAGCGGTGTGTGGTGGTTGTGTGTTAATTGGTGGCTGAGATTGATTAGGGCAAGTGGTGTCTCCTTTTCATCTCCCAACTTCTTACCCTCTCAATGTGCCTACGTACCCTTTATATAGGGATCAAACCTGACGTAGTACTTGGGGAACAAGAAATCTAATGGGCTTAGTCTTCTTATTCCTAGGCCCGGTAGAAGCCCATCCAGAATCCATCTTCCGCTAGTTTAAGGAATGTCCAACTATGAGGCCCAACCGCAAAGGCCCAAAGCTCGTCCGTAATCGTAGGACTTCACGGATAATGCATCTCCCTGCGCAAGAATAACACTCCGCTACAACTATCTCTCTTGATTTACGGACGCAGGTATAGCCACGGTTCACCCCAAATGCCGGACGCGTCCCTGCCCCTCGAATGAGGATAACCCACCAGATAACAAGACAGGTGATCCCAATATCTTGGGTGCAAAGTGCAAGATGACTCCAAAGTTCTCCAATGAGGACACCCGTTGAATACAAGAACAGAGTTTCCAGAGCACACACCAGAGTTAACCCCGCATCCCCAACGAGGACACCCGTTGTATAAAAGAGGAGACCTTCAATCATCAGGCATACCCCTGAAGGCCTTCAAGCTTTTCACATAAATCCCCCTCCTTGATCGTCTCAAGGAGGGAATTCTTCAAACAGTACCTGCAACAAATATGTTAGCGCAAATAATCATCCATTGTTCCTTTATCATTGCCTTGTCCTGAGGTTGTTCTTGTTTTCTTTATCCCACGTGAGGATAAGCTCATTGCGTTGTCCTGAGTGAGGACAAGCCCGAAGCGAGGAAAACACCCTTTGCTTTGTCCTGAACGAGGACAATCCCGGAACGAGGACAAGCCCGGAGCGAGGACAAGCCCGAAGTGAGGACAAGCCCGAAACGAGGACAAGCCCTTTGCCTTGTCCTGAGCGAGGACAAGCCCGGAGCGAGGACAAGCCCGAAGCGAGGACAAGCCCTTTGCCTTGTCCTGAGCGAGGACAAGCCCGAAATGAGGACAAGCCCGGAGTGAGGACAAGTCCGGAGTGAGGATAAGCCCGAAGCGAGGACAAGCCCGAAGCGAGGACAAGCCCTTTGCCTTGTCCTGAGCGAGGAGAAGCCCGGAGCGAGGACAAGCCCGAAGCGAGGACAAGCCCAAAGCGAGGACAAGCCCTTTGCCTTGTCCAGAGCGAGGACAAGCCCGGAACGAGGACAAGCCCAGAACGAGGACAAGCCCGGAGTGAGGACAAACCCGAAGCGAGGACAAGCCCGAAGCGAGGACAAGCCCTTTGCCTTGTCCCGAGCGAGGATAAATCCGTTCATCCAAATAAGCCACGTAGTGCATTCCTCTTGACTAGGGAGCGCCCTACCCCTAGGATTCGTCCACTTATGTCGTGTTGTAGATTAAACCCAAACATAGTCCATATCTTGAATTTCATTAAATGTGGGCGTATCCTAAGTCTAGGGCGCGTCCTCCCCTTATGCGTTGCGGCCTAAAACCTAATCCTTCATCCTTTGCCCCAATTTGATTCCAATTGACCCGTTTTTGACCCAAAATGATCCATATCCAAATTTTGGCTATAACAACTACCCCCCGAATTTCATATGAAGTTGAAAACAAAATTGGAATTCTAATATCTAAATCCAAGCAAAAATTTGTGTCATCCTTCAATCCCATGAGTGTACATCCTATGAAGGCACGTTCTCAACCAAAAGAGGTTTACCACTTATGCACCACATCTCTAAGCTTACATTAGTTAGTTCGGCATAAGAAACAAGAGATATTATACAACGATCATATAAAATAAAATTAAAAGCTTCTGTGTCATCTTCAGCGAGAACAACGATCTTGAACTTGCAAATGGGATATATGAATTATTGGTGATTGTTTAATTATACAGATATTTGTTCATATATAAATTTAAATTTACAGATATATATATATATAAGAGACTGAATTTGTTTTTCAATAACCTCTTTTGTGGTACTGGATAATTCTTCTAGTATCTGGCACATCGATACTTTCCTTCAAATTTTATAACTTATTCGTGACAATCATTCTTGTTGCAGCTACCATACCACCAATTATCACTTTTTTCAACGGATTTAACCTTTACTTTGCATATAAAACTCATCTACATATTCCATTAACATGTTTTAATTTATTACATTCACAAAAAACTTTACTTCGTATGTATGCAGGCAGTATTAATCAAATATAGAATGTAGTATATGTGAACTTACACATTGATTTTAAATTGGTAGCATATAAATAAATAATACCTTTAAAAATTAGTAGAAGTTTTCTCACTTAACTCCTTTAGTGTAACCGTTTCAATGACAGGCACCACATCTTTAACATCTGTTGTAGTTAGAGGATAAGTTGTCTTGTCAGAAGGTACATAACCTTTTTCACAAAGCCTGATGCAAATATGGATAAATGATTTTAAACTCTTAAAAAATATTAACTAATAATCTAAGATATATAGATGAAATTTAGTTGATGAAAATGAGTGTACCTCTGTCTCATAGCAAGAACAAAATCATGATCCAAATTGATGTATATCTTAGACGCGGGTAGTGTGCTAATCTGAACGGAACATATGAAATGAAATCATGTTAAGTACATGTTAATCACCTCACACTTTACTACTTTAATATTGAATTTTATAGGACTTACTCTTCCAAATTGTAAGCTTTGTACTTGACGCTATAACAATTATAGGCTCCTCCTCACCCTCCATCGTTTTTGGATCGCCATTAAAGACCTCCATCTTTCCATTAACGTAAAGCTTCTTAAGGTAAACATACTGAACTACGAATTAAATATTATTTTTCACATGGATCTTGCGGAGGGTTTCGATTTTTTTAAGATTAAATTTATATTTTTGTTGCGTTTATGTGCTAAAAACCCTTCAATGGCATCATAGCTACTTGCGAAAAGTTTTTAATTCGTTTATGTGTTTAACTGTTTTCGATATATGAGCATATACGTGATTCGCCATGATTTGATGTTGATATAATATGCTTATATATGTATGGTTTTGAATATATGATATTCATGTGAGTTGTATAATCATAAGATGATTATGTAATCTGTATATATACTGATATATACATGATTTATGTTTGTTCTAATTATGAGAATCATATTAGATACGGATTCTGAATTGACTACTGCAGATTTGCTGAAATCTGGGTCTGGTGTCCGATTTACGCAAACAAATACCCTATTCCATAGGTAAACGAGCGTCTGAACAAAACTGATAGCTTAATCTATCAACGACTCGTCTGTAAGGCGTTTGACGTCGTTTACTACCCGTAAATAGTGATTCTTGTTTTTCTGATTTGATTCTGATTTTTCTGATTTTTGTCATATTTTCTTTTCATGATTAGATCATGGATAATATGATATGTTAAGATCAGATTATGTGTTTTAACATGCTTTTATGTGTTGTATGAGCATGGTGGATGGTTATGGCCTTTCGACCTTAGTGTAATGGTTTTGGTTTTGGTTTTGGTTTTAAATACGACTTGCATGTCGTCAATCTTTGTAATCATAAATCTCGAATGTAACTCGAGTTATTCTTGTAAGTTCATTAGATTAGTTTTACTTTCAATCATGTAATGTAATTGAAGACTCAAGAAGGCTATCCAATGGAGGTGATACAAATAAGAAGACGAGGCATACAAGAAGTCTAAACAAAGAAGAAAACTTATGTAATAAGTAGTTGTATTTATTTCCATCACCATATTAGATTGACCTTGATCTTTATCATGATCTTGATAAAGATCACATAGGATGGGACCATAACCAAACACATTTACTTTATTGTACTTTACATTTACTTGTTTATTTAATTTTATATATGAGATATATGCCTATGTTTACCATGCGATGATGGATTTAGGTGAACTTAAATCAATATAAGGCGTGCTCTAGAAAATCTAGAATATGAATCGTTTCTTGCCTTAACAATAAATATTATGAATACGATCATGTGATTCTTGTGTTTATGAAACACGTAATTGAATATGAATTTTCAATATTGAGAGAAAGGATGATTCTATCAACAACAGATTTCTATCTGTAAGAAAGGGTTATTAAGTGACGCCTCTTGACAATGCTCCACCCGATCTGGGAATCATCTGATTATCGATTATTGATGTGAAATATTTAATTTAAAAGGAAGAATCTCTTTATAATATGATTATGATTGTAACGTAATATATCCCTCTAAAATTAAATAATATCAAGTAGTAATTGTCCAATGACACAACGGGCTTGTGTCGGTCATAGCCTTCCAACATGGTAGAAAGTGGTTCTTATTTTTAAATCATTATCGTTTCATGATACAGCCGAGGGCTTTGATTTCGAAATAAGAAATACTTGTCTATTATATAGAGATGTGTACATTGAATTAGAATCTAAAGGTCGGTACGTGCTACAGCTGTGGGCCGTTGGAGACTGATTCAATTGTAGGAAATGTTGGGTTAGACTTGACTTAGAATATTGAGTTTGTCGTGCCACAGCCGTGACTCAATTATTCAAGAGGCTAAACTTATATTAGGGAATAACATAAGATGTAATTGACAAGAGTTGTCTGCCTATTGAACATCACATGACGTTTCGTGCCACAGCCGAGGTTGTGTGATGGAATGTAGGATCCCTATTCCCACTAGCATTATGAATGCTTAATTTTCACTTAGGGGGTTGAAAAAATTAGATAAACTAGTGGGAGACACTTATGTATAAAGATCCGATTCATATAGTGTTTTGAAATGAAATTGAATATTTTCTAAGTGTTGTTATGTGTTTATCATTTACAGATTTACTATATTCGTCATGTCTTCTACACTATCACTTTGGAGCATACTAGATGCTCACAAGTTGACTGGTCCTAATTTAGCTATTTGTTTTCACTATAACAAGTTGGGGCACTGGAAGAGGAACTGCAAGGTTTACCTTGCAGAATTGAAGAAGAAGAAGGGTAGTAAGACTACCGCTTCTGATTCAGGCATGTTTATGATCGAAGTTAATATGTCACTAGGTCAAATTTCTACTTGGGTATTAGATACCGCCTGTGGTTCTCATATTTGCAATTCGTTGCAAGGACTAAAGGGAAGTAGGACTCTTGAAAAAGATGAGGTGATTCTACGTATAGGAAATGGAGCAAGGGTTGCGGCCATATCTGTAGGATCATTTAGTTTACACATGCCTACGGGCAAGACTATTATTTTGAATAATTGTTATTACGTTCCCTCTATTGTGAGGAATATTGTTTCTATTTCGATGTTGGATGTGGATGGTTTTTCATTTATTATTAAGAATAATGAATGTTTTATCCTTAGAGATAATGTTCTTTTTAGACGTGGCATTTTAAATAATGGTCTGTATGTATCTGACGTAGAGCATGATTTACTTCAGATTGAACAAACTAATAAAAGGAAACGAGATGATGAAAATCTGACCTATTTATGGCACTGTAGGCTAGGTCATATTAGTGAAAATATACTGCGGACATTGCATAAGGAAGGGTTACTTGACCCCTTTAATTTTGAATCATATCCAACATGCGAGTCTTGTCTATTGGGTAAAATGACCAAATCTCCATTTAGTGGACATGGAGAGAGGGCTGCAGATTTGCTAGGATTGGTACACACAGATGTATGTGGACCAATGTCTATGCAAGCCATGGGTGGATTTTCGTACTTCATTACTTTCATAGATGATATATCTAGATTCAGATATGTGTATTTGATGAAACACAAGTCCGAAGCCTTGAAAAGTTCAAAGAATATAAACATGAAGTGGAGAAACAAACCAAACACAGTATTATAACTCTTCGATCAGATCGAGGTGGTGAATATTTGAATGGAGAGTTTCTAGATTATCTCAAAGAAAATGGTATAGTCTCCCAGTGGACTCCTCCATATACTCCACAGTTAAATGGGGTATCTGAAAGGAGAAATCGAACTTTGTTAGACATGGTTCGGTCCATGATGAGCTATGCGAATCTTCCAGTATTCCTATAGGGTTATGCATTGGAAACCTCAGCATATTTACTGAATAAGGTGCCTTCCAAATCTGTTCCTCAAACACCATATGAGATATGGAAAGAAAGGAAACCGAGTCTTAAACAGTTTAAGATTTAGGAATGTCCAGCTTATGTCAAGAAAGTTGACCCAGATAAGATGGAATCTCGATCTGTAAAATGTAATTTTGTGGGATATCCTAAAGAGACTTTGGGGTATTACTTTTACACCGATCATCGGGTGTTTGTCTCCAGACATGCTACCTTTTTGGAAAAGGAGTTTATCCTTGAAGGAAATAGTGGGAGCAAAATTGAACTTGATGAAGTTCAAGAAGCACAAACTACTACGGATCAAGTGGAAACACCTGTTCAGACTGAACAACCTTCTGTGGAACAGCCCATTCGTAGGACAGGGAGAGTGTCTCACCAACCTGAGAGGTATTATGGCCTTGTCATTGAGAATGACAATGAGTTGTCAATCATTGATGATGACGACCCTGTGACCTATAATGATGCTATGAGTAGTGTTGACTCAGAGAAATGGCATAGTGCCATGAAATCCGAAATGGAATCTATGTATACCAACCAAGTATGGACTCTGGTTGAGGCGCCTGAAGGTGTTAAGCCTATTGGGTGCAAGTGGGTATATAAAAGAAAGATTGGAGCAGATGGCCAGGTGGAGACCTATAAGGCCAGGCTCGTGGCAAAAGGATTCAAACAAAGGCAAGGGATTGACTTTGATGAAACTTTTTCGCCTGTAGCCCTGTTAAAATCAATTCGGATTTTGCTTGCGATTGCTGCTTACTACGACTATGAGATCTGGCAAATGGATGTGAAAACGGCCTTCCTCAATGGGGAACTTGAGGAGGAAGTGTATATGACACAGCCAGAGGGTTTTCTTTCCAAGAGAAATGAACACCTAGTGTGTAAGCTGCTCGAACCATATATGGTTTAAGGCAAGCTTCTCGTAGATGGAACATCCGTTTTGATGAGACAATCAAAGAGTTTGATTTTATCAAAAACATAGATGAACCATGTGTCTACAAGAAGGTTAGTGGGAGCACGGTAACATTTCTTGTATTGTGTGTGGATGATATACTTCTTATAGGAAATGATATATCGATGCTACAATCAGTCAAAGTATGGCTATCAAAGAACTTCACCATGAAGGACTTGGGAGAAGCATCCTACATTCTCGGTATGAAGATCTATAGAGATAGATCTAGAAGAATGATAGGTCTTACCCAGGGTACATACATCCAGAAAGTGCTTAAAAGGTTTAGCATGGAAAACTCCAAAAGAGGTCTCATACCGATGAGCCATGGAGTGTCCCTTTCCGAAAAAATGTCTCCTAAGACATCTGAGGAAAGAGAGCGTATGAGTAAGATTCCTTATGCTTCAGCAATAGGATCTATCATGTACGCGATGTTGTGTATAAGGCCTGATGTTGCTTATTCAATTAGTGTGACGAGCAGATATCAGTCCAATCCAGGTGAAGACCACTGGAAAGCAGTGAAAAACATCCTTAAGTACTTACGAAGGACTCAGGACATTTTTCTTGTTTTTGGTGGTGAATCTGAGTTGAAAATAGAGGGTTATACTAACTCTAGTTTTCAATCAGAAAGTTATAGTAAATCCATGTCAGGGTACGTGTTTACTCTGAATGGTGGTGCGATTAGTTGGAAGAGTTCCAAACAGTCTACAACGGCTGACTCCACAGCGGAAGTAAAATATATAGTTGCAAGTGAGGCTGCAAAAGAAGCCGTTTGGATGAGGAAATTTGTTTCTGAGTTGGGAGTTCCTAGCGTTAAAGAGCCTATTGTGTTGTATTGTGATAACAACGCAGCAATAGCACAAGCCAAGGAACCTAGGTCTCATAGAAATTCCAAACATGTCCTGCGGTGCTTTCATCTGATTAGGGAGATTGTTGAAAGAGGAGATGTCAACGTCGAGAGAGTTGACACACATAACAACGTAGCAGACCCACTCACAAAGCCACTTTCTCAGAGTCACCTTGATCGTCATAAAGACAAGATGGGTATTAGATACCAGAGTGATTGGCTTTAATACAAGTGGGAGATTGAAAGCGATATGTCTAAAGTCCAATCATGTATGAGGATTTAGGAATAACTTTTATGTAATCTGTTTTGATTTCATTGATATTAATAAAAGACTTGTTTTGTTTTTATTGCGGGCTCTATCTATTTAAATGTTTAAATAAGATATACCACAGTTTAGAGTAAAGCTTTTTATGAATTGTGATGAGATCATAATAATGACACCTAAAAGATGATAACTCTAAACTTAAATAGTTCCTGGTCGTAGGATTACTAACTGGTAATTAATAATCCGCAAAGATCGGTACATACTATGCTTGCTTCATTATGAAGGATGTCCGTTCTCATAGAAATTTGTGTGGTGACACTATAGCTAGTATGTAGGTGCTTATTATAGAATAAGTTCACTGAACATGACTCACACAGCTGAACAACTGATGGAGTTCACTCACGTGTCAGCAGTTGTTCACATAGTGATAGTTGTACAAGTATCCTTAGACTTGAGGTCATCATAGTCATCTTGTGTACAGTGAACTATGCTTTGGTTTAGTTCTTAGTCTCAAGGGATAATTATAAGGGCTCTACTGGGTATAGGAATTTGTACACGAAGATAGTGTATGATCAATAAAGGATCTACCGCTTCCAGTATAGGAAGAGAATGTTAAATGCTGATCCACTTATGTTAGTTCAGGAATCTCTAGCCAGAGTGAATGAAATTAGAAAGGAATTTTTAATTTACATTAAATAGAACTAAGCATAGTGAATGGGAAAGCAAGTGATAAAATAAGATAGGCTTGACACAAGTTCCATGCCTTGTATTTAATCGTGACATTGCAGGGTAGAAGGAATTAATTGTACGGTAACTACTCACTGAATAGGTTCTTGGTATTTTAAGCAGTGAATTCGTATTATCCGGATAGTCGCGATATGCTGAGAAGTATCCCTCACGATGTAGAATAAATATGATTAATTAATTAATCATATTTAATGAATTAGAGAATTTATATAAATAATGATAAAATAGTTTTATTATTATTTATTTCTACTACCGGCTTAATATTGAACCTACAGGGTCACACCATAAAAGAGAATGATTTAATGGTGGAGGAATTAATTAATAATGGCTGATAATTATTTATTTATGAAATAAATAATTAATTGACAAATTTAATAATTGATTAAATAAGATTTAATTGATTATAAATTAATTAAAAAAAGGTTCTTAATATTATTAATTAAGAATTTAATTTTTGGAAATTAAATCAAGTGAGAGAATTATTTTTAAAGAGTTTATAAAAAGGATTAATAATTAAAAGGTGTTTTAATTATTAGTGAGAATAATAAAGGGTTAATAATAATAATATTTTATGGGAAAATTTTTAGCTGAAAATTTTGACTATAAATATACTATTATAAACCCTATTTTTGCCTCAACCAAAAAGATTTACAAAACCCTAATTCTCTCCATCTCCTCCTCCTTCATTACATCGTTTTCTTGGTGGATACCGGTGGAGTGCTTCACACTTGAGGAGTAGCTGCTAAGGATCTCCGTTCATCATTTTTGGATCGCCATTAAAGACCTCCATCTTTCCATTAACGTAAAGTTTCTTAAGGTAAACATACTGAACTACGAATTAAATATTATTTTTCGCATGGATCCTGCGGAGGGTTTCGGTTTTTTTAAGATTAAATTTACGTTTTCGCTGCATTTATGTGCTAAAAACCCTTCAAGAAATACCTCCATGGTATCCACACGAGTACCTCCAAGAACGTCTCACGAACTTGACTACGGAATGGATGTACTAGCCTCCTTCTTGACGATCCGAATTGCCTCTGCCTCTCTTTGCTGCTAGGGTTTTCTCCAAAACGTAAATTACCTCTTAACCTATCATTATCTATTTATAATGACTTATTAAAAGGCCCGTAACAGCAAAGCCCAACCCTAGTAGGTATATGATTAAATAATAAAAACGAATTTCTATTATTTAATTAATAACTAAGTCATTCTTAATTTATGGGCAAAAATATTCCCTTTAATTCGAATTTATATTATCTCAATTAAGTCTTACTTAATTATAATAAAATTTAAATAATCATCAATTAATTTAAATCCATAATTTAAATTAACTATTCCATTAAGTGCTCTATTTTTGTGACCCTATAGGCTATTATTTAATTGGCAATAATTTTATTCTCTAATAAAATTAAAAATAATGAGCGGTATCTAATAATACATCATTGTTAATCAATTAAACAATAATTAAATTGTGATTAGATAAAACCTTTCGTGATTAATGTTTTTCGTGTAATATAATCCCTTTAACCATACATATTATAGATTAAACTCGAGGCATGTATTTAGTCATCCTCTTCAACATTTAATCCGGGTTTACTTGATCCATGAGTAGACTATCAAGACAAATCATTATTTGAGCATGGCCATGCTTTTTATAATCTCACTCAATCAAGAGGCCAATAATATCTCTCCTAATTATAGGAGGGTTAAATTCTTTATCTATCATTCATATTTCTCATACGACTCATGATATACCCGATGTCCACTTTTATCATCACCCGATCAAAAGTAACTTCTAATGTAGTCAAAGTATATTAATCCTCGTATAGAAATATAATGATTTCAAGTCAAAGGATCGTTACACCATTATCACTGTGAGTCTTTCTTATGACTTTATTAAACATGAAGAATCTCACTGTGGGTATGTCCAGTACCATGTTCTCTCACATGTACATATGTATTGACTTTAGTATCCCCATACTTATAACCAATGAGATGTGGTTATCTTGTCAAATAACATACTAGTCTATCTATGTATTATTATTGTCCTATATAATAATACTCGACTAGGGACCTTTAAGAATATAATATATTATATAATCTCAAGTTCAAGTCATGTACTTAAACTATACAATGTGTATCATGATTCTAAGGACATTTATTATGCAAACAAAATATTGCAGTAATTAAGGTCATAATAAATACATTTATTGAATGATCAACTGACATAAAGATTTAAAAGAATAATGTATTGCCTCTAGGGCACATACACTAACAATCTCCCACTTGCACTAGAGCCAATCACCCATATATCTAATACCCATGGAACTAGTGTGACCATCGTGCTTCTGCTGCGACAAGCCTTTGGTCAGTGGGTCTGCAATGTTATCATTTGTGTGCACTTTACATATGTGTATATCACCCCTTTCATTAATCTCTCGAATAAGGTGAAATCTCCTGAGTATATGTTTAGCCCGGGAGTGTGATCTAGGTTCTTTAGCCTATGCAATGGCTCCATTATTATCACAGTATAGATCAATTGGATCTGCGATCGATGGAACCACTCCTAAATCAGAAATGAACTTTCGAATCTAAACGGCCTCCTTAGCTGCTTCACAAGTTGCAATGTACTCAGCCTCCATTGTAGAATCAGCTATGGTTTCTTGTTTTGAACTCTTCCAGCTTACAGAACCTCCGTTTAGACAAAACACAAAACCAGACTGTGATACAGTATCATCTCTGTCTGTTTGGAAACTTGCATCGGTGTAACCTTTTACAATGAGTTTCTCTTCTCCTCCATACACCAAGAATGAATCTTTAGTTCTTTTCAGGTACTTAAGAATATTCTTGACTGCCGTCCAGTGACCTTCACCCGGATTAGACTGGTATCTTCTCGTCATGCTCAAAGTATACGAGACATGTGGGGGAGTACATACCATTGCATACATGATAGATCCAATTGCTGAAGCATATGGAACTTTATTCATGTGGTCCTTCTCATCCAATGATTTCGGACACTGGTCCTTAGAGATCGTTATCCCTTGAGACACGGGGACATATCCCCTTTTTGTATTTTGCATTCCAAAATGATGTAAAACCTTATCAATGTATGTGCTTTGACTTAGACCGATCATCCTTCTAAATCTTTCTCTATAGATCCTCATTCCCAGAATGTAGGATGCCTCTCCTAAGTCTTTCATGGAGAAATTGCTCCCTAAACAAGTCTTAACAGCCTTTAGAGAAGGTATGTCATTCCCCATTAGTAGTATATCATCAACATATAGTACTATGAATGCCACATAGCTCCCACTAATCTTCTTGTAAACACACGGTTCATCTTCATTTTGAACAAAGCCATACTCTGTGACTATTTCATCAAAACGGATATTCCATCTCCTAGAGGATTGCTTCAAACTATAAATGGATCGACGCAATTTACATACCTTGCCAGCATTCCTTGGATCGACAAAACCCTCAGGTTGTGCCATGTACACATCCTCTTCAAGGCTTCCATTAAGGAAGGTTGTTTTGACATCCATTTGCCAGATTTCATAATCATGGAATGCTGCAATGGCAAGTAAAATCCTTATAGACTTGACCATAGCCACTGGTGAGAAAGTTTCATCATAGTCAATACCATGAATTTGTTTGAAACCTTTTGCAACCAGCCTAGCTTTATAGGTCTGAACATTTCCATCCATGCCTTTTTTCTTCTTAAAAACCCATTTACATCCTATGGGTTTTACCCCTTCAGGTGGATCAACCAAAGTCCATACTTGGTTTTCGTACATGGAATCTATCTCGGATTTCATGGCTTCAAACCATCTCTTAGAGTCTGGACTGTTCATAGCATCTTGGTATGTGAGAGGCTCATCTTCATCTATGAGCATCAAATCACCACACTGAGTCAAGAGAAATCCATATCTCTCTAGCTCATGGCGAATTCTACCAGATCTACGAACAATCTGTGTTTGTTGAGCATTATCATTATTCTGCTCTTGTTCCACTTCAGGTTCAATGCTATTTTGTGGTTCTCGATCTTCATCGAGATCTATAGTTCTCCCACTTTTTATTTTGGAAACAAAATCTCTTTCCATGAAGACAGCATCTCGAGCAATAAATACTTTCTGCTCAGAAGGACTATAAAAATAATACGCCTTTGTTTCATTAGGGTATCCTACAAAAATGCACTCTTCGGATTTAGGTCCAAGCTTGTCAGATTCTTGACGTTTCACAAACGCCTAACATCCCTAAACTTTCATAAAGTTCATGCCCGACCATTTCTCCTTTCATATCTCATATGGAGTCTTTTGAACCTTCTTAGTAGGAACACGGTTAAGTGTGAAAGCCGCCGTTTCTAGAGCGTAACCCCAAAAACTTATTGGAAGTTCTGCATGACTCATCATCGATCGCACCATATCCAACAAGGTGCGATTTCTCCTCTCTGAAACTCCATTCTATTGAGGTGTTCCTGGCGGAGTGAGTTACGATACAATACCATACTCTTTCAAATACTCTCTAAATTCGGTGCTTAAGTATTCACCCCCACGATCGAATCATAAGATCTTAATACTTGCATCTCCGCCAATTTGATTCTCTACTTCAACCTTGTATTCTTTAAATTTTTCAAAAGAATCGGATTTGTTCTTCATAAGATATACATATCCACATCTACTAAAATCATCAGTAAATGTTATGAAGTAGTAGTAGCCTCCTCTACCCATCACACGCATTGGGCCACATACATCACTATGTATTAGCTCCAGACATTTAGTGGCCCTTTGACCCTTACCAGTGAAAGGGGCTTTAGTCATCTTACCAAGAAAACAAGATTCACATTCTTGGTATGATTCAAAATAAAACTTATCCAAGTATCCATCTTTATGTAATTTGGATATGCGTTTCTCATTTATGTGGCCTAGACGACAATGCCAGAGGTATGTTTGATTTGACTCATTCATTTTAAGTCATTTGTTTTCTATATTATAGACAGGATTATCTAAATCAAGAACATATAAACCATTAAATAAACGCACAACACCATAGGTTAAATCATTCAAAGCAAAAGAGCAACTGTTGTTCTTTATTGTAAACGAAAAACCTTTCTTGTCCAAAAAAGAAACAAAAATAATGTTTCCGCGAATCGCAGGCATGTAAAAACAGTCTTCTAGTTCTAAAACAAGCCCAGAGGGCATAGATAAATAATAAGTCCCTACAGCTAAAGCAGCAACTTTTGCTCCATTGCCTACTTTTAGGTCCACTTCTCCCTTAGCCAAAGTCCTACTTCTCTGCAAGCCCTGCACATTTGTACAAATGTGAGAAGCACATCCAGTATCCAATACCCAAGATGTAGAAATAGACAAATTGACTTCTGTAACATAAATACCTGATCCAGAAATCTAAACTGCTTTCATTTTCTTCAGATCCTCCAAGTAAATTGGACAGTTTCTCTTCCAGTGACCAGCTTTCTTACAGTAGTGACATTCACCCTTGGCCACACCACCTTTAGGCTTTAAAGCCTGTTTGGGACCTGACTTTGGCTTGTGTGTAGAATCAGATCCAATCTTCTTCTTACTCTTCCATTTGCCCTTCCCTTTGGCCTTACCTTTATTTCCCACCATCAGTATGGGAGCAGGTTCAACTGTCTTCATGTTAGTCTCATATGTTCTCAACATATGCAATAATTCAGTAGGTGTTTTGTCAAATTCATTCATATTGTAGTTCACAACAAACTGAGTGAATTTGTTGTTCAAAGAATTCATGATTAGGTTAATACCAGTTTTCGGACCAATCGGGAAACCCAAAGTTTCAAGGTACTCAATGTAACCAATCATCTTCAGCACATGTGGGCCAACTGGTTCACTTGCCCCTTGTTTGCAATTAAAAAGTGACTTACTCATTTTGAACCTTTCTTAACGAGTTTGGCTTGCAAACATGCTTTGCAAGTGCTCATTGATAGTATATGCATCCATATGCACATGCTTTCTTTGAAGCTCAGCACTCATAGTTGCCAACATAAGACATGCAACATCATTTGCATCATTCTCATCCCTTGTGCGTGCTGCTCGTTCATCAGCAGTAGCACCCTCAAGAAGGGGGCCTGGAGAAGGAATATCAATGACATGAAGCTTGCGCTCCTGCCTGAGGACAATCCTCAAATTCCTTTGCCAGTCTAGGAAGTTATTTCCTCCTGTCAGCTTGTCCTTCTCAAGGACTGAACGTACGGATAGTGTGTTTGTGTTGTTTGCCATTACTCAGTATCTACAATAATAAAAGCGCAAAATAAACATTAGATTGTCTGAGTTAAAATTTTATGTTCATATAATTATGATATATTCATAATCTATCTCCCACTATTTTTTTATCAAATTAATAGCCCTAACTATTAATTCAGAAAGTATATCCCATAATTCTTTCTAGTGAGCCAAGATCCATATTTCGTCATGTCCTAAGTCAACCACTGGTAGTCCTTAAAACATGATTATTTAGGTTGACAACAGTTGTCAATTATATCATATATAATTCTTGGATAGTTTGGTGAACAACAATTGATCTTATCTATCTAATAGGTTTTTAACCAAACTCTATGCTTCTAAGTTCATAATAGTTGAATATAACCGTTTATATTCACCTTATTATGATGACTCAGTTAAGTTAGACCCAATGATACAACGTCCGAATATAACCGTTTATATTCGTCGCATTTCACCACGATAGATAAGAGTCCCCTGCCACTGACAGTCCTTCCCCTTATCGATTTAGGATTCAATGAATGTTCATTCATTGGAAAGCATCTGATTAAAACTTAATATTTTTACTTAGGGATTTTTAATTTAGAACGATCATGATCCCATCATAAAGAGATTCCCAATTTTTCCTTGAATAAAATACTTCAAATCAATACTCGTCAATGGTTTGATTTCCAGGTAGTGGAGGAGTCACATCGGTCTCGCTTAAAACCCACAGCCTTACAAGTTCTATGAACCCGTTGTTGACAAAATTGCCCATGTCGGAAATAAAGAAGATTCGTATTTTATTCTGTGTTTCATAAACACGAGAATCTCATGATCGTTTGTTAATTTTAAATCTTGAGTCGTTACAGATTTTATATTGTTTAAAGGCATGGCATGGGTGATGTATCTAATACATACATGCATCATTAATCTAATTAAAACATGCATTTTCTACTCTACACATACTATTTATACATCATATGAAAAGTGCGTAAGGTAAACGTGCAATAGTTATGGCTCAATCCTATGTGATCTTTTCAGGCTAATAAAAAGGTCAAGGTCAATCTATGATGTAAAAAATAACTATTACATATGTCTTCTCTATTGCTTCCATTGTCTCCTTGGCCTCCATAGGATGCCTCCTTGTTCCCTTGTCCTTCTTGGATGTTACATTAAGAATTATACTAATGAACTTACAAAAGAACTCGAGTTACATTCGAGATAAAACAACTACAAATAGAAAACGACATGCAAGTCGTATTTATTACAAACCAAAAGAATAAACCATTACAACTAAGGTCTTAAGGCCATAACTATGCACCATGCTCAAGTAACCATTAAAGAACATGATAGATCATATAAAGATGACATACTATTTATCACTTATCATGATCCAATCAAGAATAATAAATAAGTAAAGCATATGTGATAAGCACAAATTAAAATGAAACCCTAAACCGCGGATCGAATACTACTCCAGAAGCAAAACATGTATCAGAATACTATTCCAGAAGCATGTATCAGTATACACACGACCCATATCCCAGTTACGAAAAACATGTATCAGTATACATATTATAAGAAATCGCATACATATGAGTTATGGAAGCTCTCAAACATACTAGTATCATCATATAAATCATTAAAAAATTCATCATATCATTCATGTAACATAACTGTTATCATGGCAGACTCATATAACATAACTGTTATCATGGAAGACTCATCACACATGCATACTTGTAAAAATACAGTAAACACGTAACCAAATCAGCCCCTTATACACGTAGCTCTGATACCATTGTTGGCTTCCGAGGCATAAAACGCAGCGGATAAATGTAAATAAAACAAAATTTTTCGAAACCCAAGAACATGATCCATGTATAATTATGGGCAGATTATGGAGATAACGAATCATACCTTTCAAGAGCTTAACTTTCACGAACTCAACGGAGATCCTAACTATCACGCTTTGTGTCTACCTCTCGGAGAAACACCTCTATGGTATCCACACGAGCACCTCCAAGAACGTCTCACGAACTTGATTACGGAATGGATGTACTAGCCTCCTTCTTGACGATCCGAATTGCCTCTGCCTCTCTTTGCTGCTAGGGTTTTCTCCAAAATGTAACTTACCTCTTAAACCTATCATTACCTATTTATAATGACCGATTAAAAGGCCCATAATAGCAAAGCCCAACCCTAGTAGGTATATGATTAAATAATAAAAACAAATTTCTATTATTTAATTAATAACTAAGTCATACTTAATTATTATGGGCAAAAATATTCCCTTTAATTCGAATTTATATTATCTCAATTAAGTCTTACTTAATTATAATAAAATTCAAATAATCATCAATTAATTTAAATCCATAATTTAAATTAACTATTCCATTAAGTGCTCTATTTGTGTGACCCTATAGGCTATTATTTAATTGGCAATAATTATATTCTCTAATAAAATTATAAACAGTGAGCGGTATCTAGTAATACATCATTGTTACCCAATTAAACAATAATTAAATCATGATTAGATAAAACCTTTCGTGATTAATGTTTTTCGTGTAATATAATCCCTTTAACCATATATTATAGATTAAACTCGAGGCATGTATTTAGTCATCCTCTTCAACATTTAATCCAGGTTTACTTGATCCATGAGTAGACTATCAAGACAAATCATTATTTGAGCATGACCATGCTTTTTATAATCTCACTCAATCAAGAGGCCAATAATATCTCTCCTAATTATAGGAGGGTTAAATCCTTTATCTATCATTCATATTTCTCATACGACTCATGATATACCCGATGTCCACTTTTATCATCACCCGATCAAAAGTAACTTTTAATGTAGTCAAAGTATATTAATCCTCTTATAGAAATATAATGATTTCAAGTCAAAGGATCGTTACACCATTATCACTGTGAGTCTTTCTTATGACTTTATTAAACACGAAGAATCTCACTGTGGGTCTGTCCAGTACCATGTTCTCTCACATGTACCTATGTATTGACTTTAGTATCCCCATACTTATAACCAATGAGATATGGTTATCTTGTCAAACAACATACTAGTCTATCTATGTATTATTATTATCCTATATATTAATACTTGACTAGGGACTAATAAGAATATGATATATTATATAATCTCAAGTTCAAGTCATGTACTTAAACTATACAATGTGTATCATGATTCTAAGGATATTTATTCTGCAAACAAAATATCGCAGTAATTAAGGTCATAATAAATACATTTATTGAATGATCAACTGACAAAAAGATTTAAAAGAATAATGTATTGCCTCTAGGGCACCTATACTAACAATCTGTATCATAAAACACAAACATTAAGTACAATAATAAGATAAAAGAAAAGGACAGTAGGATGTGGTTGATTACCTGTATGAAGTCGATTTGTATGCTGTAGAAACCAAATATGGTCTTCCAAAAAAGAAAAAAGCAGTTTATAGAAGAAAGTGATGGATGAAAAATTAGGAGTAACTATTTTTAATCATAAAATTAGGAGGAGTAATCAATTTATGTTTGTTACAAATCATAAGATATGACAGACAAACAGATTTATTGTAAAGTTGTTGTAATGATATACATGATATACCTATATCAATTTAGAGATGCAAAATTAGGAGGCACACTAATCATGTGATCTCTGTATAAAATAAAAAGATATAACGTGTTTTACAAAGATGAAAAGCAACAATATATATATATATATAGTGCAACATTGTATTACTAAAAATATCATTTAAATATGCAACTCACGTATACGTTATTGATTTAATCAATAGTGCACCGAAAAATTCATCAAATTATATTTAAAAATCGTAGTTGTATCGATATCATGTATATCACCTCTACAGGATTTTTTCGTATATACGACTTTGCAAGTCGTATCAGGTAATTGATAGGCGGGGAAAACTTAATGATCTATTCAATATTTCAATATTATTAGAAAATTTATCATTAATAATAATTATATTATAATTG
Source organism: Apium graveolens (assembly GCF_009905375.1). Classification (NCBI taxonomy): domain Eukaryota; kingdom Viridiplantae; phylum Streptophyta; class Magnoliopsida; order Apiales; family Apiaceae; genus Apium; species Apium graveolens. Next base: position 187,259,103 of record NC_133654.1, on the reverse strand, counting down.
GGCAAGACTAATACGCTTTCGTTAATATAACTTTAATGTTTAAGTAAAACTTTTACATATGGATTTATTTGAACCAGTAAATTAATTCCATGCATGTTTACTGAATGTTGTTAAAGAAAAACTATTATATATGGATTTATTTGAACCAGGCAATTAATTCTAAGCATGTTTCCTGAATGGTAGTGAATTCGTTATGTATTTTAGAGTCATCGAAAGACAAGCTTGTTTAAAATAAAATTCTTTATGTATTTTAGAGTCAAATGGCCTTTTTGTGAAGATTGGTTCGATCTCTATCCTTGAATCAATATATAATGTACGAACCTGGAAAAAAGTAAGTTTTTAAAAAGCTGGTTTGTCTCTAAAATTATTGTTCTACACCTAGCAATTGGATGTTTTTGCTTTATAATTCACCTTTACTCTTGTCGTGTTAATATATTTTTTATGGAGATATATTTATCATTACTGCACAACATCAATAATCGCACAAATGTTCCTATTTATATTAGAGACATATTAAAACTAATGACAAATTAAAGTTAAGAGGACAAATAAAATGTTAAAAAAACATTGAAAGCTAATAATGAAAATAAGTTCATAGATAGAATTTAATCTTCGTTCCAATCTCGAAGAGTGGATGTCCTTACATTGAGTGACAATTCAGAATTAAATAATAAAACAGATGAAATAGTGTCTTATTGATAAATAGAATAGTAAATCCCAACAACCATGTCTTTCTTTGAGATATTTCATCATCAAGGTGCGTGGGCAGCAAGGTAACCCATATCCTCCAACCTACACGATATTCTTAAATAATTCAGAAAAAAATCATCGATAAAATATTTGAGTTGTCTTATTGTCTTGCTTAACTACATTAAGTATCGTTCAAAGTTTAATGTACCTCTGTCGCATGAGAAAAACTTGTGGATGATCAATGTTAATGTAAATCTTGGTACACGGAAAATTACCAATTACACATGTATCTAAAATATTCCAAATAATAGTTAACTCATGAATAAAATAATGCATGTGAACTTTTCTAAACATTGAAATAGGTATGGAATGCAAGACAACACAAAATAATTTACTTCAAAATGCTGAAACTCTGGTTGATGCCAGTATAACAATAACAGGATTCTCCAACTAAGTTTTATACAATGCTTCAAAATGTTCAGGAAATGGAGAATAAAAGGATACACGGTGCCTAATCCTGTGAATTGTGTAAAGTATAAGGAGTTATAACATTGAATTTAAACAATTAAGACACAGTGAAGTAAATCATACTTACAGTCCGTCAACAATATTGAACCATGTCTTGAAGCGCATAACATCCCTTGAAGCTTGAACCATGTCAGTCTGCACAGTCCTCATGGCTTTCAGATTCTCAATAACTCTAACGACATCTATTAATTTAGACATTTAGGCATAAGTTCAATACATAATATACAACCAGTTGTTCTTTCTAAATTATATAAGTTACCTGTAGATTACACATGCTGGTGTTCACTGCCATAAAAATAGAATGAATCGTGAAGCTCATTCTATGGTGTAATATGAAACTTATGCATCGGGATGAAGAGATCATTGTTCAGTTTCAATACAACAGTGGTGGAGGCAGTAAAATGGATCATATCTCTCGAATGTACAGGCCTAAACAAACCAGTAGATGGGGAAACATTCATGTTTTTGATGCAATAGATGCTACCTGGAGTAATAATACCAGCAAAGAGATTCCAAAGCTCCGGAGCAACGACCCCTTGCATATGGTTATTCTGGAAATTGAATAATAGAAATGGGTAATGTATTTATATAAAACTAAATGCCATATTTAGAAAATTTGATAGTTTATGCAATGTTGATAGAAAACTATCCTCACAATCTAACAAAATCATATTGTAACGAATCAAAATACCAGAGCTAGTAGTATTGTTCCAAATCCTGGTGATACGAACTCTCAGGAACCAATCGTTCCTAGTCTCATTCAAAGCGGAAAAATGACTGTGCATCTCCATATCTGCAAAACGTTCAACAAATAATGAGTATAAATGGCTCCATAAGAAAACATTAATGTGTTTATAATGGCTGTTCTTACCGGTTGCAAAGAAGCTATTGATCAGTGGTATATAACCAGTTCTACGTGATGTTTTGTTTACATACAAATGATGTAATCGTGTTCTATTTAAATATCGTCTTCTATTTAACTATCGTCTTCCCACATATCAGGGTTCACAATTGATTGTTAGGATATTGATTGATCCCGTAATTCTGCATTATTCTGATTTAACTAAACAAATTAACAGCTAAACATTCCTTAACAAATTTACTGATAAGGGGCAATCAAATATCTTTGTATATATTTCAAAATAAAGTTGTTCCCACCATATTTTATCTTCCATTTTTTTTACATTAAACCAAGTAATTAGGTACATTTCTATTGTTTGTCTTATATGCAAATCGTTATAAATATTTGAGATTGCTAATCATATGAAAATTCTGAAATTACCATGTAGGATCTAACTTTGATTAGGTGATAAGAAGGTAACCTGATTCTGTTAAAGTCCATGTTTATCAATAATCAATAAGTAATAATAAACTTAAATCATGTGATCTATATCAGAGAGAGCTCTATATATATAATACAACTTCATTAGGCTTCTTGATAAAATCGCTCTATACATTTAATAGGCAATAAAATTATAAAATATTATTAAGTGATTAATAACATATATATATAAAAATGCTAATAAGGCATATTATTTAAGATTATACTTTGAACCTAATCCTACAATTTTAAAATTAGTATTTTTTAGGTCAACAAATACTTGGTTCTACAAATAACATATCATATTTATGGGTGTATTATAATAGTTGCATTTATGTAATAACCCCAATTTTTGGAATCTTTGAAACACTGATGAATAATGGTTTTGCTGATTATGCTGATTAAGAAAACTTTTCATGCCACACTATGTAGGAGTTCTTTTATTGATATTCTGAGATCTTATTAGTACTCCATATAGTATATAAGTGTATGTAAAGATCGTCAGAATCCAAATTCGAACACTTTGATTTTTCCCGAAAATCCACCAGATACCGAAAGAATTGAGTATAAGGTAACATGATTAAAAGGATTTAAATTCAGGGATTATAAGAGGGGATTATAAAAGGAATATGAAATATTAAGAAAGGTTTAGGGGAACCCAAGTAATGAGATCCCGGATATGATCCCTCAAACGATTAACGAGAATGAACAATAAACGAGTCGTAAAATAATTAAACGACTAAGTAATGCAAGAGGCAAGGAGGAGGGTCAATTAGTGCAAGATTAATACACTTAGTTAACATCTTAATATAAGGATTAAGCTTAAAAAGATGCTTCCACCATAAGGATGAGACAAGTGGCAAGGATTATGTAAGCTTGATGACATCACCATTCTTATGTCACTTTCCACTAATTTAAACAAAACAACTAGTCAAGTAAATATCCTAAAATCATTTCATTTCCACCACAAATTCAAGTCAACACAAGCTCTCATCTTCCTCCCCCATTTCCATTGCTCTCGGCCAAAACAGAACCAGCACATTAAAACTGCTGTATCTCCTTCATTTCTCACTCAAATGTTGTGTTCTATAGCTCGTTGGAAAGGTATTGAGATGACCTACAACTCTTGTTCACAAGTCTCATCCAAATAAGTATGGTAAAACCCTCATTTTTATATTTCTTTCAATCGGACTTTTAGAAACTTCAAAGCCTAACTTTGTGTTCTTGATTTCTTTAGAAAGATCAAGCTTGTAGGAGGCTCCCTAAGGCTTCCTAGCAACTTAACACCTCTCAAGGAAGGTATAAACTTCAAACCCTATCCTTTACTTTGATTATTAGTGATTTTGATGGTTGGTTTTCTAAATGAGAAGCATGACCTTTGATTATTAGTAGTTTGATTTGGATTTGGAGTGATTTGGTGAATGAATCTTGTTATAGTTAATAAAATTTGATTGTGGTTGGTTGAGATGAAGAATCTGAAGAATAAGGACTGGTATAGTATTATTTAGATGAGGTTTTGATGTGTTAATGATTGTGGGTTGTTTGGTGAGGTTTTGGTGTAGTGAGAAACTTGGAAAACTCGTAAATATAGCCGTCGTAATGCTCATTTTTATTCAACTGCTTGTTCTTAGTGTTCAGGACATAAAAGTCAATAAAAAATCTGTAACATTGTCTTATTTAGCTAGAGCGTGTCGTAAGCTTCGTTTTGATATGTGGATCACTTGGTTCCGATGTACGGTTTAGGAGAAACGACCGTTTTAAGTAACGACGTTTCGCGAACGAACCATTACCCCTCGCCTTACTTTGAAACCTTGGTTAAGGCCCTTAAATGACTAATTGGAGTATAAAATAATTATGTAAAGTGGATTAGGCAGTTTGGAGGGTACTCGCAAAATAATCGCCTTAAAACTCTTAATGGTTAATTTATTAAAAATTGTGGAGCCGAGGGTACTCGAGCGACTTAAGTGAATCGTTAAGCGCAAAAGCGAACGTTAGAGTCTAATTGGTTAAAGCCTAGTTTCTTAAGTGACTTTGGTTTAATTCGAACTTATATGTTGTTATAGGTTATCAGACTCGTCCCAGGCCTTTTACCAACCCCAGTCGCTCAGACAAGTTTTCTACCCGTTATACTGTTGTTGTGATGTATATATATGTATATGCATTATCTTGTGATAAGTGCATGATTGTTATTAGCAAATCTTGCGATATATTGGAGCATGTTGATATGGTATATATGCATGCCTGTTTCGTAATCTTGATACCTAATTGTTGATTCAATTGCTTATAAGTTGCATAATACCTATGCTAGAGATAAGCAGTAGTTGCGTATACCCTTAGTATAGGGGACCCAAAGGTGAACATTTTCTAAACCGGGAATCGATGTTCCCGAGTATAATATATATATATTTTATATATATATAGAAATAGTTTTCAAAACTATTAATCGAATAAGGTTTATTCGATAACTTTATTTTACTTAATCAATATTATTTTGAATATTCATTCGAGGACTTATGACTCCGCTTATTTTATTAAATAATATTCTTTATTTTATTAAAGAATAATGTTTCGATATTTCAAACTTATTTTCGATTATTCAAATAAAGATCGTACATTCGTATAAGTATATCTCTTGTTATTTATTATTCGTTTCAAGGATGAGTTTTTTTAAAACTTCTACTTCAATTATTTTTATAATGATTATCCTTTTTGGGAATATTATATAAATAATAATATTCAGATATTTTCTAAGATATCGGGAAATGATTTATTTTATTAAATCATCATTACTCTAAACATTCTTTAAAATATTTTCGAGTCTTCAAAATGATTTTAAAAGTTAGTGCGGATCCCAAAACTCGTTTTCAAATTTAAGATCTTCCTTTCGAAGGGGACTTGAATACTCGCTCAAAAATCCGAGGGATCCGGCTCTGTGGTGTATTTTATATTCGCAACGAGGTTGCTCTTTTGAGAAAACAATTTGATTACTTGCCCAACGTTTGGGAAGTAAGTCTATCTAATTGAGTCGGCATAAGCGACAGGCCGGGGTACGGTCTATGAAGGTATAAGAGGCTGGGTAACAGTCCGTCCAGACGTGAGTGGCCGGGTAACGGTCTAGCGCGAGGTCCTAATGCGGCCAGGGTGATGACCGGCGAGGAATTCATCCATCTACAGTAGAAAAGGTTACTTATTGGTATCTTTTCCTGATCAGCAAGATATCGGGTTTATGCCAAAATTCTTTTCTTTCCAAATTCATTGGATATTGCAACTCTGTTCATACTTTACATGACAGAGGTTTTCAGGAAATGTATGGGAGATATATATGAATATATATATATATCAGGACTTAATGAAGTATCTCGTAACTTCATTCAATTCAATGATATTTCAAAGATTGAATCTATTCAAATCTTATCTTGTAGTCTCATCTATGTGATGAACTTTTGAAACTAATTATAACTTAAACGGTGGTAGTTCAAGTAGTATTCTAAAAATATATAAGTATATTGGAGTATCTTGTAACTTCATCTTTTAAACTTATATCTAGTAAATGATTATCTTATGCATGTCAAAGATTTTCAGAAAAATGTTGAGACAAGGGTAGATATATGAGATCACCTTGCGACGATATTTTTATACAGTTATAAACTGGAACTATGTGTGTATTATGCATGGCAGAGTATTTCAAAGATTTTGAAAAGTATATATGTATATACTGAATATTTTGCGACTTGGTCGCGTTAAGATATCAACTTGTTTCATTTCTTCTTGACCAAGACTTTCTTGAGTATTATGAGAATGCTCATATATTGTAAATTATTATACATATTATTTCAGTGGGCTTGTTGCTCACCCTTGCTTTCTTCTTTCATCACACAACATCAGATAGACAAGATGAATAGGATCAAGCTCCCAATTCGCGAGCGGATAGGAAACGTTCCGCAGTTTCCTATAGGCGTTGATGTCGCTGTAGCTGAGGTAGGAACTACCAATAGGCTAGGATTTCAACTTTTGATGTACCAGACTTATGTATATTTATGAATTGTAATAATGGAAAAGAAAATGTAAATTTATTCAGAAACCCTTTTGAGGTGTAATGGCTTATAATTTTGGAATAGAATGACTTGTGTTATTTTTGGATGTTCATCTATGAGACTATAACTTGTTGTGTGTGTGTTTATTGTGGGGTCACAGTACGCAGTAGTTGGTTGTTTATTAAGACTGGGTGTTATTAAGGGAAATGGAACTCGTGATAACCGGGATCCCCGACCCCGGATTTGGGGGTGTTACAGAAATGGTATCAGAGCTAAGCGTTATAAACCTCAGAGATGAAGTAACGTTAAAATAATAAGTTCACTAAGATAAATAAGAACTCTTGCCAAGTTCGTAGTCGGACTACCTAATGTAGTACTGACAGTTAAAACCCTTATGGGAACCCTTATAAATATCGTGATAAAAGCGTAGTTCATTATCGTATATGGTAGCGGGACTCCGAACCCTGAGGTTGAGGAGCAACAACGCGATGATGTTTTATTACTTATTAGGAGATCAGAATATGGATTTGATAGAGCGTCCTAACACGGGACCGGATGATATTCATATTGAGGATGTAGCGGTTAAAGATGTTGTCCTAGAAGGGATTATTGCTGAGAAGGATTCCGTGGAGGATCCTGACAAGAATGAATAAAGGACCACTGAGGAATTGATGACCATGGTCAGGGCGACTACCAGAGGTAGGATTGGCCGGTCACTGCCAGAGGTTCGTTCAAGTTTGTAAAGATAGTAGCCCCTTTAACACGGCTTACTCGTAAGACTCAGAAGTTTGAATGGACAGAGAAATGCGAGAACAGCTTTTAAGAACTAAAGCAAAGGTTGGTGACGGCTACTATGCTGGCGTTTCCGGATGGAAAAGGAGATTTTGTGATGTGTAATGACGCTTCGCATAAAGAATTAGGGTGCTTCTTATACAGCACAACAAGGTAATCGCGTACGCGTCAAGATAATTTAGGGAATATATAATTCGATGTCCCCACCCATGAGCTTGGGCTCGTGGCAATAGTTTTGCCCTAAAGATTGAAGGCACTACTTGTATGGAGAGAAGTGCGAGATTTACACAAGCCATAAGTGCTCTAGTACATTTTTACGCAGAAAGAGCTCAACATGCGCCATAGGAGGTAGATAGAGCTAATCGAGGATAACGATTATGAGATTCTTTATCATCCTGGAAAAGCCAAAATGGTGGCTAATGCCCTTAGTATAAAAGAGAGACTCAAGATGAAACTATCTTTAGGAGAGTTGATAAGAGATTTTGAGATAATGAAAATAGAAGTGAAGGTAACCGGAGCCGGTATCGAAAAGCTGTTTGAGATTGCAATACAGCCCGAATTATTGGAGAAGATCATATTGTGCCAAGAAAAAATGATGAATGAAGGCAGGGAGCCAACAAATAGAGAAGAGATTAATACCGAGAAAGATGATAATGGAATAGTGAGGTGTTCCTACAAAATTTTGGTTCCAAACGTTCAAGAGCTTAAGGACGGGATCTTAGATGAAAGTCATAGTTCGAGGAATAAGATTTAGGGCAAACCCTGAATGTGATAGTCAGGGAGGTCGCCATCAAGATAGAAGGAACCATAACATAATGAAATGAAAAACAAGGATTTTAACGTATAAGATAACCCTGATTATGGGAGAAGGATGAAACATTTCATATTGAGAAAACAGAAGTCGAGCAAGATAAGGAAACCCGAGACGGTACTCCTATACGGAAATTCATGGACCTGTCTAAACAGAATTTATACTCTTATTCCCAACCACCACCTTGAGGAAATAATACGGTAGGAAATCCTTTCATGACCTTTAAGTCGCTAAGCTCTCAGAGTTCCAAGGAATAGGTTGACCCAATCGAGGCAAGAGCTTGGCTAAAGGAAATATAGGCATCATTTGAGATTCTAAATGATTGACGAAGCGCAAAAGACTGTTTTTGTCACTTACCTTCCTAAGAGAGAGGCCACCCGTTTGTGAAAGGCCAAGAAAGGCACGGAGCCAGAGGTTATAATAAAATGATTAAAGTTTAGTCAATTGTTTTCGGGAAAGTACTTCCCAAGGTTATAGAGATAGTGTAAAAGCTTTAGAGCCAGAACAAAGGCGGACAAGTATGATGAATCATGAATCTAGGTTGCAAAAGTCGTCAAGGTTCATCTGAAGGACACGAATCCAGAATGACGGGATGTTTGAAATCAATGCTTATGTGGTGTTGGTTCATGAAATAGTTGTAATAGAAACGAAAATAAAAGAAACTGAAGTGGAAAGGAAAATAAAGATAATAAAGTTTGAGGAATGATAAGGGAGTTGGGTATGAGAAAACCCTAAAGACTCGTAGCAATAGAAATAGAAAAGTATGTAATCATCAGGATAAGGGTGATTCACCATGAGTTAAAGTTGATGGTTGAAGGCATGAGAGATACATATATTTTATCCCCTTTAAGTTGGGAGGATTCGAGGAAACCTCGAGATAGTTTGAAGGATAAACAATGAGACGCGGATAGACTGAGGAGACAAGAGAGTAAGAAATTAGGAAAATTGGATGAAGGAAGTGACCTTCATGAATGTGAAGTGTAAGACCGGGGGCATGATACCCAGAAAGAGGGACACCAGGTATAAAAGATATCCCAACATTAAGATGACTATTGAGATAAAATAAAGAGGTAAATGAGTAGTTAGAACTAAAAAGTTCACGTTGAACACGACCAATATCTTCTAGAACATCCCTGTTATCATTACTAAATCAGGCAAGAAAAGTGGATAAACGTTGTTATCTTTTGGAGGCCATATTGATTGACCTCATTTTGAATAAGGATGCTATTGTAAAATTAGGTATAGACTATCGAGGTGGGAATAATTGAATAAGATAATCTATCATGGATATAGACTTGATCTATCCATGGAAGGATGCATGTACCTTTTTAAAGGTGGAATTAAGGATAGAACCTCGATAACTTGAGATGAATCCTAGGGGAATGCATAAAGGTTGGCATTTCACCCTTAATAGGGACATCATGAGTTTTGGCAGTATAAATTAAAAAGGATTATGGTAACAACAACCTTTAAAGATCAGTAGAGAAAATTTTTAGAAGTACATAGACAATGGTTCTAGTATTAGTAAATGGTATTTTGATATGCCCTGTATCTAGGGAATACAGGAGGAACGATTCAAGGATAACCTTAGAGGTTTTACAAGGAAAAAGGTAATATTCAAAGTTCTCAAGAATAGAAATTTTGATAAAGGAAATATGACGTAATTATAATAATGCCAGATGGGCTTGTGTTGAACCATAAGAAACTGTAGATCGACCCAATGAAGGTCGAGATTGGTGAAAACGAGAAGGACCCAAGGTAAGAGACATCCTAAGTATGATCGAGAGTCAGTTGTGACAATGTTAGCCTCTAAAGACCGAGGCAATAACTTATGCAAAATTGGTGATATTTTTTTCCCCTCACCAAATCTTAAGGAAGAGCATTTTCACACAATTAGTGATTGGAAATGAGGTAGAAAATTTAGTTGAAGATCGTTCAAAAGACATTGATTTTAAGGAACTATTACTATCAGGAAAGGCCAATGAGGTGGCCGACACTCTAAGTATAAGAGAGCAATCATAGGAACTCGTGCCAGAGGAATACAATGATGAGGGTTAAAGCCATGAAGGTTGTATTATGGTGTGAAAGATTGACATTCCTTCTGATGATTGTGCGATACTCAACCGTAATTGTAGTTTGGTAAAGATTTAATTCACGTTATCATTGTGAGCGGGCTACATATCATAGAAGGTCCTATCTAGAGAATAAGCCAGGACCATGTTATGAAAGGACTAAATGAACCTTTGAGCTTCATATCTCCTAATAAAGAAATATGGTTAATAATGGTATTAGCCTGCTATCGTTGCTTTCATTGAAACTCTTCTACAATTTTATCTGCTTCATGTCATGTATGTACGTAAGGATCAGGAGTGTTCTTCATGAATCATGAATGGTGATTATGTTACCTCCTTGGAAGGATTCGATACGATATGTATGGACTCTGTATGGTTAGCTATTAAGATTTCGAGGAAAATGAATGACTACAGTAGGTCAGCGGTGGACTATGGTAATGCATCAATGATTCTTTGAATAATGAGCTGATTACAACCGTGAGAGTTGTATTGTAATGGATGTTGAGATTGAGTACCCCTAATCAGATCGTGGTGATGCATAAGTCATCATTGATAGACTAATTAAGTCAATTATCTACCAATTGAATATTTATTCCTTCTTATCAATAGAGAGTCGTATTACTATACGAGGAAGGTTGCGGTGCAAGCATAGAATTCAGGTAACGATGATGTCTAGAATGAAATTCCAGAATCGATTTTCGATGTCGAGGGAGTTTCAAAGGTGATTGTGTATAAGCTCGAGCAAGAGCATGGGTCCATAGAATAACGGACGGAATGGAACAAATATTTAGGCATGTGAAATATGATGCTATAATACTTGATGTTGATATATATACGTGTATGATTTGTTCTCCTATGATAAACCTCTATAGTTCAGAGGTAGATTTCAATCCAGATATTTTATGGCAGTATTTTTTTTTACATATATACAATTCTCTTCAGTTCGTTCTTTTTTTCTTCTTTTCATTTCATGTAAGCTGAGAAGAACAACCCTTCCAGAAGGGGAGGTATTGCCGAATGACTATCTATCTGTGTGATAGAAGCCTAGTAGGATACCATCTATTATTTAATTGCTTGTCAAGTACTAAAGGCTGACCACCTTCTGTACTAACTATGCAATGTAACAAGTGTTCATGATCATAGTGATCTCTCAATAAAATCTTTTACTTATATACGATGGATCAAGCTTTCGAAGATGGAAGCAGCTAGAAAGTAAGTAGTATCAGTGCGGTGGTATTCCGAATCTAACGCGTTCGTGATACTAAGGTTGTCACAATTATTAAAAGATTATAGAATGCTAACGAGCAAAAGTGTAACCAGTATAGTATTATGTACGGAAGATAGTAATGACTACGAACTGGAAAAGAATGGGTATTGAGAAGTAAAACCTGTAGTGCAAGAAGCTATGATGAGGGTCTGTGCGATAGACTTGAAAGAAATTGGAATGATCACTTAACATGGATTGAGTTTTTTCTTACGACAATAGATCATATGTCATTATCGAGATGTCGCCTTACGAGATCCTTGAGGGAAGACAATGTTGATCTCCCTTATGTTAGGATGAAGTTGTAGAGCGCAAGATGCTCGGACCAACAGTAGTCCAAAGGACCAGGGATATAGTAGATCTAATCAGAGGACGGCTGGTAGTAGCCCAAGATGGACATAAGAGGTATGCTGATTTGACTCGAAAGGACAAAGAGTATTATGAAATAGGGGACCTAGTGATGTTAAAGGTATCCCTTGGAAAGAATTGATGAGGTTCGGAAAGAAAGGAAAGCTAAGTCTATAATTTGTTGGACCCTTGGATATATTAAGACGTATTGGGAAGTTAGCATATGAGCTAGCCCTACCCTCGAACATGTAGCAAGTTCATAACGTGTTCCACGTATCAATGTTAAGGAAGTGTAATTCGGATGTCCGACAAATAAGGGCGTATGAGCGCATAGACATGCAACCAGACATAACCTATATGGAGCAACCAGGAAGGGTTATAGATTGAAAAGGAACAAGTGCTTAGGAGAAGGGTTATCAAACTAGTCAGAGTTGGTGGTAGAACCACAATGTGGGAAAATTGACTTGAGAGTTAGAAAGTGCAATGCTAAGAAAGTATCCCTATTCATTTTCTATCTCATTCCGGGACGGAATCCTTTTAAGGAGAGGAGACTGTAATAACCCCAATTTTTGGAATCTTTGAAACACTGATGAATAGTAATTTTGCTGATTATGCTGATTAAGAAAACTTTTCATGCCACACTATGTAGGAGTTCTTTTATTGATATTCTGAGATCTTATTAGTACTCCATATAGTATATAAGTGTATGTAAATATCGTCGAAATCCAAATTCGAACACTTTGATTTTTTCCAAAAATCCACCAGATACCAAAATAATTGAGTATAAAATAACATGATTAAAAGGATTTAAATTCAAGGATTATAAGAGGGGATTATAAAAGGAATATGAAATATTGAGAAAGGTTTAGGGGAACCCAAGTAATGAGATCCCGGATATGATCCCTCAAACGATCAACGAGAATGAACAATAAACGAGTCGTAAAATAATTAAACGACTAAGTAATGCAAGAGGCAAGGAGGAGGGTCAATTAGTGTAAGATTAATACACTTAGTTAACATCTTAATATAAGGATTAAGCTTAAAAAGATGCTTTCACCATAAGGATGAGACAAGTGGCAAGGATTATGTAAGCTTGATGAAATCACCATGCTTATGTCACTTTCCACTAATTTAAACAAAACAACTAGTCAAGTAAATATCCTAAAATCATTTCATTTCCACCACAAGTTCAAGTCAACACAAGCTCTCATCTTCCTCCCCCATTTCCATTGCTCTCGGCCAAAACAGAACCAGCATATTAAAACTGCTGTATCTCCTTCATTTCTCACTCAAATGTTGTGTTCTATAGCTCGTTGGAAAGGTATTGACATGGTCTACAACTATTGTTCACAAGTCTCGTCTAAATAAGCATGGTAAGACCCTCATGTTTACAGTTCTTTCAATCGGACTTTTAGAAACTTCAAAGCCTAACTTTGTGTTCTTGATTTCTTTAGAAAGATCAAGCTTGTAGGAGGCTCCCTAAGGCTTCCTAGCAACTTAACACCTCCCAAGGAAGGTATAAACTTCAAACCCTATCCTTTACTTTGATTATTAGTGATTTTGATGGTTGGTTTTCTAAATGAGAAGCATGACCTTTGATTATTAGTAGTTTGATTTGGATTTGGAGTGATTTGGTGAATGAATCTTGTTATAGTTAATAAAACTTGATTGTGGTTGGTTGAGATGAAGAATATGAAGAATAAGGACTGGTATAGTATTATTTAGTTGAGGTTTTGATGTGTTAATGATTGTGGGTTGTTTGGTGAGATTTTGGTGTAGTGAGAAACTTGGAAAACTCGTAAATATAGCCGTCGTAATGTCCATTTTTATTCAACTGCTTGTTTTTTGTTTTCAGGACAGAAAACTCAATAAACAATCTGTAACATTGCCATGGTTAGCTAGAGTGTGTCGTAAGCTTCGTTTTGATATGTGGATCACTTGGTTCCGATGTACGGTTTAGGAGAAACGACCGTTCTAAGTAACGTCATTTCGCGAACAAACCATTACCCCTCGCCTTACTTTGAAACCTTGGTTAAGGCCCTTAAATGACTAATTGGAGTATAAAACAATTATGTAAAGTGGATTAGGCAGTTGGGAGGGTACTCGCGAAAGAATCGCCTTAAAACTCTTAATGGTTAATTGATTAAAAATGGTGGAGCCGAGGGTACTCGAGTGACTTAAGTGAATCGTTAAGCGCAAAAGCGAACGTTAGAGTCTAATTGGTTAAAGCCTAGTTTCTTAAGCGACTTTGATTTAATTTCAACTTATATGTTGTTTATAGGTTATCAGACTCGTCCCAGGCCTTTTACCAACCTCAGTCGCTCAGGCAAGTTTTCTACCCGTTATACTGTTGTTGTGATATATATATGTATATGCATTCTCTTGTGATAAGTGCATGATTGTTATTAGCAAATCTTGCGATATATTGGAGCATGTTGATATGGTATATATGCATGCCTATTTCGTAATCTTGATACCTAATTGTTGATTCAATTGCTTATAAGTTGCATAATACCTATGCTAGAGATAAGCAGTAATTGCGTATACCCTTAGTATAGGGGACCCAAAGGTGAATATTTTCTAAACCGGGAGTCGATGTTCCCGAGTATAATATATATATATATTTTATATATATAGAAATAGTTTTCAAAACTATTAATCGAATAAGGTTTATTCGATAACTTTATTTTACTTAATGAATATTATTTTGAATATTCATTCGAGGACTTATGACTCCGCTTATTTTATTAAATAATATTCTTTATTTTATTAAAGAATAATGTTTCGATATTTCAAACTTATTTTCGATTATTCAAATAAAGATCGTACTTTCGTATAAGTATATCTCTTGTTATTTATTATTCGTTTCAAGGATGAGTTTTTTTAAAACTTCTACTTCAATTATTTTAAGATTATCCTTTATGGGAATATTATTTAAATAATAATATTAAGATATTTTCTAACATATCGGGGAATGATTTATTTTATTAAATCATCATTACTCTAAACATTCTTTAAAATGTTTTCGAGTCTTCAAAATGATTTTAAAAGTTAGAGCGGATCCCAAAACTCGTTTTCAAATTTAAGATCTTCCTTTCGAAGGGGACTTGAATACTCGCTAAAAAATCCGAGGGATCCGGCTCTGTGGTGTATTTTATATTCGCAACGAGGTTGCTGTTTTGAGAAAACAATTTGATTACTTGCCCAACGTTCGGGAAGTAAGTCCATCTAATTGAGTCGGCATAAGCGACAGGCCGGGGTACGGTCTATGAAGGTGTAAGAGGCTGGGTGACAGTCCATCCACACGTGAGTGGCTGGGTAACGGTCTAGCGCGAGGTCCTACTGCGGCCAGGGTTATGACCGGCGAGGAATACATCCATCTACAGTAGAAAAGGTTACTTATTGGTATCTTTGCCTGATCAACAAAGATATCGGGTTTATGCCAAAATTCTTTTCTTTCCAAATTCATTGGATATTGCAACTCTGTTCATACTTTACATGACAGAGGTTTTCTGGAAATGTATGGGAGATATATATGAATATATATATATATATTGGGACTTAATGAAGTATCTCGTAACTTCATTTCATTCAATGATATTTCAAAGATTGAATCTATTCAAATCTTATCTTGTAGTCTCATCTATGTGATGAACTTTTGAAACTAATTATAACTTGAATGGTGGTAGTTCAAGTAGTATTCGGAAAAGATATAAGTATATTGGAGTATCTTGTAACTTCATCTTTCAAACTTATATCTAGTAAATGATTATCTTATGCATGTCAAAGATTTTCAGAAAAACGTTGAGACAAGGGTAGATATATGAGATCACCTTGCGACGATATTTTTATACAGTTATAAACTGGAACTATGTGTGTATTATGCATGGCAGAGTATTTTAAAGATTTTGAAAAGTATATATGTATATACTGAATATTTTGCGACTTGGTCGCGTTAAGATATCAACTTGGTTCATTTCTTCTTGACCAAGACTTTCTTGAGTACTATGAGAATGCTCATATATTGTAAATTATTATACATATTATTTCGGTGGGCTTGTTGCTCACCCTTGCTTTCTTCTTTCATCACACAACATCAGATAGACAAGATGAACAGGACCAAGCTCCCAATTCGCGAGCGGATAGGAAACGTTCCGCAGTTTCCTATAGGCATTGATGTCGCTGTAGCTGAGGTAGGAACTACCAATAGGCTAGGATTTCAACTTTTGATGTACCAGACTTATGTATATTTATGAATTGTAATAATGGCAAAGAAAATATAAATTTATTCAGAAACCCTTTTGAGGTGTAATGGCTTATAATTTTGGAATAAAATGACTTGTGTTATTTTTGGATGTTCAACTCTGAGACTATAACTTGTGGTGTGTGTGTTTATTATGGGGTCACAGTACGCAGTAGTTGGTTGTTTATTAAGATTGGGTGTTATTAAGGGAAGTGGAACTCGTGACAACCCGGATCCCCGACCCCGGATTTGGGGGTTTTACAATTTACATCGTATTCTAATGTTGATTAGCGACTCGTGTTATAGAGGATACATAGTAGCAGATACCATGTTGTTCCAGATTATTATATATTTTTTATTTAATTTATTTAATTTCTTGAAATATTAGTAATATAATACACAGTAAAATTGTTTTGTGATTTACCATATTATATATTTCACATTTCTATTACAGTTTGTGATATATTATGTTATCCAAAACTTAAAAAGATAACACTTATTTTATAGCTGAACATACTGCTACTCATGATGTTTTACGATTAGTATTAGACATAAATGGAGCAATGGTAGAACGTGCGAACAAAAATATTGGATAACTTCAACTGTGACAGAAAGACGTTGATGCAAAGTCCAGGATTTACTGCATTGTCATAATTAGAATAAATTTAAGTCGAGGATTTAAATTATAAGTTTCTTATATGTCAATACATACTTGGTTCCGTTGATAATATATCATATTTCCAGTTATTATTATAATATAATAGCTGTATTTATATCGTCTAATATGGAGAAAACACACAAAATAGATAGGATAAGAAGCAACATACACCATGTTGTTTATGATTATTATTATGGACTCCAGTTATTTTATTTTATTATTTTAATTTTTTGAGATATTAGCAGTATCATATTGTCTGTTGTGATATAATAGTTGCATTTAAATTATATAAAGGTAGAAAACACGAAAATGGAGAGGATAAATAGCAGCAGCCACCATGTTGTTTCTGATTATCATATCTATTTTATTTTATTAATTTAATTTCTTGAAATATTTGTAAATATAATAAGATTTAGAATTGTGTTGTACTTCATTTTATTGAATTTTAATTGTTTTATAAGTCTAGGTGTGATTGAATTGTGACTTGTGTTATAAACATGGGTATTAATTAAATATTTAACAATAAAGATTTAAGTTTACGTTATTTCGTAAAATTTAATTAGTTCTGTAATTTTCCATATGATATATTTCACTTACTTCAAAACTCAACATCTTGCTACTCATGATATTTTACAATTAGTATTCGACATGAACGGAGTAATGGTAGAACGCGCGAATAAACATATTAGATAAGTACTGTTGTGACAGAAAGCCGCTCATATTTTAATACATGATATAATTTGTGAAATTGCATCATTTTTCATATTATAAGTTTGTTATATGTTAATACATACTTGGTTCTGCAAATAACATATCATATTGCCAGTTGTAATATAATAGTTGCATTTAAATCGTCTAATACGGAGAAAACACAAAAAATGGATACGAAGCAACAACAGACGCCAATCAGAATAATGATTATTATGGACTCTAATAAATTTATTTGAATTTATTTGAATTAATATTATTAATTTAAATTCTTGAGACATTAGTAATAACATATTGTCGGTTGTATTATAATAGTTGCATTTACATTGTAAAACATGTAGAAACCGCAAAAATTGGAGAGGATACAAAGAAGCAGATACCTAATTATTTCTGATTATTTTATCTATTTTATTTTATTTTAGGTCATTTTTTAAGCATAGAAGAATTTTGAGCAATGTTATTTTGTGCTCGCACTGTATGGCCATATGGAAGTTCTCACTGGGCTAACACAAAGATATTTCCAATTAATGTTCTATTAAGTTATATTTCAACATTTTTTGTTGATTTTAGTTGATATTGATGAAAATATTACGTTCTACTGCGGTTATATAACGTATCCTTATAATCTGATATCAATGTATATTCCTTGAAATTATAATATCAGTAAAATCCAGTAATGACAAAGGTTTTTATGTCAGTTGAGTAAATTATCTTTACATCTAAAAATATAGGATATTAGTTATATATTAAATAATAAAGTGTTCTTTAATAATATAATAAATAATTTAAATAATCTCACAGATTAATTTAACAGTACTATAGTCTACTTGATACTTCCCCTTTTGCTTCATTTTGGTTGATAATGATGAAAATATTACGTTCTATTGCGGTTAGATAACGTATCCTTATTGTAACGACTGAGAAATTACACTTGTATTATATCGTAATAAAGATAAATTATTTATTTTATTATGTCATTATGTGTAATTAGTTATAAAACCCTAACTGATATGGGCTATGTGTGTTCCGTATCATCAGGATATTTTCTAGGTATTTATCAGATATTTTATTTTCATCTTAAAAGCTTTTGTATCAAAAATTATACGACCCGAAATATGTTTTAATAGCTGATATTTCAAATAAAATAATTGGCCTTATTTTTCTTAGAATGGCTTGTACCATTGCGTTATTCTGAACATCTAGATATTTTATAAATTTTCTTGTTTCGCAAAAAAATGATTTTTTCGGGCCCCATTGGGTGTTAAAACCCCCACAAAAATCACATTATTATTTTTATATAATTATAGGACTTTCAAATATACCATTGCTTTGTATTTTTGAATTATTTACAATTTTTGAGAAATTTTGGCATATATTAAATATTATTAATTAAAAATTAAATATATATTAAATATATATTTCTTTGTATATATTAAATATATAAAAATTAAAATTTAATACCCAAAAATTATAAAATTAAGGGCCAATTAATTTTAATAGATGTATAATTAGGGCCTTAATTTTAATTAGGAGTATTATTTTACCTACTATAAATAGCCTAATTATTATTAATTAATTATCAAAAAATCAGAAAAATACCAAAATTCTCAGTTTTATGGGTTGGGTTTTTTCCAGAATCAAGGCGTGATTTCGATCGATTTTCTGCATCAAATCAAGTGATGTGAGTATCCAAATTCATCCTCTTGATCTGTTCTTTCAATTTCTATTATCAATTTCAAGTTTTGATGTGTTATTTTTCAATTTCGAAATCTAGGGTTCATGTCTGAATTGGTACTTTTTGATTCTGGGGTTATCCGTTGAAATTAATGGTTTGAATAGCTTTATGTGATAGTTTATAGTCGATTTGTGATAGTTAATTTAACGGATGATAGCTGTAAGTGATAGTTCCAGTTCTAGGGTTTATGTTCAATTTTGATTTATACATTTTTGATTTTGATGAATATTTGGCCCCTTAGATGTTAAGGCTTTGATTTTGTGCTGAACAAGGTTTGATTTGAGCTATTAAAATCGAAGGTTCATGTACAGATGAAGAAAAATGATAATTGGCCGGAGTTTTATTCGATTTCACCGGAGAAGGTGATACAGGGATGATTCCGATTAGTTTCCAGAGTTATGTTGCCGTATTGATTTAGGATTGAAACCCTGTGAAAAATACACCAAACGGTGATATTTTTGGCCTGAATTAGGCTGGCCAGAATCTGTTCCGGTGGCCGGATTCTGGGCAAAATGCGACGTGTTCTTCACGACCTAGATTTTGACCTGTTTGACCCATTTCGAGAACCCGGTTTTGATCCGTTTTGTCAGAAGTTCCATTTGTGACATGTGTTTCTGGAATTTTTATTTTTATTTTATTTTTATTATTTATAAAAATCAGTTTTATATATTTTATAAATTGATTAATTAATTGATTTATATTATAAATAATTTTGAAATATTTTCTAAAATTCAAAATTATTTATTTATTTAATTATTTATTATTTATTTATTAATTATATAAAAAGATTAATTATGTTGATAATTAATCAAATTATTTTCAATAAATCATAACAAATTCATTTTAATTCCAAAAATTATGGAAAAATCATTTTTAATTCTGATTTTTCCTAAATAATTATTTAAAAATATTTTTAGGGTTCAATAATTTTGAATAATTATTTATATTGAATGATAAATGGATATATTCTTATTTCTCGAATAATAATTGAACCGTTTATCCGATTTAGGCGAAACGAAAGCCCTTCGACTCAGAAAAATGATATGTTTTCATTAAAAATAGTTTTAAATCCTAAATTCTTTAGAAGCGAGTTGACTTTAGATATTTATTTACTTATAAGCCCTATTACTTATAGAGACGAGTCCAATAAATTCTGAAAAAATAGGAAATGAGCCAGATGTTGTTCAGAAATGCGAATAGCGAGTCGATTTCGATTCTAAAAATTATTTTAAACCTAGAGTGACTATATGACTTATATGCTATGTGAATTATGTGGTTGATCGAGTCCTATTTGTTATTAATTATTATACGAGTCAATTATACGCGTACATGTAGACGATAAGGACTATGTGAAGTCGGTTTAAGATGCGATTGAGATACAAGTTGACTAAATAAGCGTCTTTCTATGATAGAGATAAAGCCAACAAGGCGGACCGAACCAGGGTTAGAGAACGGTGAATTGCTTGTGGTAGATCGCGTGAAAGAAAAGTTTTTCCCCTATTCTAAATTCAGAATTGTGAATTGCTTTCAGATTCTTATCGCAATTACACACTAATAATTCCTATTCACAAACACTGATACACAATTATTATTCCTTTGTTCATATTTCATTTCGATTCCTGATTTCTCCCAATTCATCGAATCCTCTATTCATATTCTAATGATTTATATATATACATATATCCTGATATATTCCGATGTTGGGATACATCAAAGAATACCGATCATTCCGGTTGCTCATCTATGGACTGGATGATGACGATTAGGATCAGGTATACACCTGATCCTAAGGTCTGGGAATTATTTGGATCCTTGTGTTGGGCCGTAGAGCCTGGGTACCCGAATGGATCTATACATTGGAGTATGGATCTGCACTGTATCCTGGCTGATCAGCAGGATATAGGTGCGAACTTGTGTCCAGTTTATATTATTTATACTCGCCGATAATGATATTCATTCTTTTCTTATGAGGTTATATCTTTGCAGATGTGACCAAATTAACGGTTCATTTAGCTTATTATAACACTGTTTATATATTGTGGACTTGTTGAGCAAATTATGGCTCACCTCCTTTTTTTTGTTATTCACTTTATTGTTTTCAGTTAAGAAGGAAAATGAAACCTATCAAGACTCGCGTGGTAAAGAAATGAGTCAAGTAGCGGGATCCCCTTATACTAAAAGTGTTGATCCCAATTCAGGAAGAAAGTTTTGAGTTACCTAAGCAGGTGTAGTGCAGATAGATAATGCGTGTTTGAATAAAGATGAATGCAGTTTAAAACTTGTTAGACGATGGCTTGTAATAAAGAGAGTTTTGTGAGATTTTAAATTCGGATTGTAATAAAAGTAGAGTGTTGTTTCTTGTTTTCATACTTTAACCTTGAAAAAGATCTTGGTTAGTATTAAAGGGGTTAGATATGTATCTGTTTAATTATTATACAGGTTTGTACATGTATGGTGATTAGTAAGTAACCTCTAGACCTAGACCCCAGGTTTGGAGGGCATTATAGGTTTGGCATTAGAGCTGTAGGTTTGGTCCCTGAAAATAAGAACATAAGGATTAAGATAAGATATGAAGATCATATAAGATAGTAATATGAAGGTTAGGATTTAGATAGTTTTAAATTAGGAATTTATAAGTTCGAGGAATGCTGAGTGACCCTTTTTCTTGCTTTGTTATATTATCAGATGGCATCATCCGCATCATCTGAGAGGACTGTACCGGGCCAGTTACGCCAATGGTACCGTCAGTGTCAGCTGAGATACCAGTACAGATTCCTCCGCCACCTCCACCACAGTTACCACAGGAGCCAGCCCCACCAGCTCCTGAGAAGCTACTAGATCCTATGGAGATGTTTGATCCTTTAGAGTTATTTGAGCCATTACTTCTACCTCCACTGTCTGTAGAGTATCAGTTTATACCAGAGGCTGAGGCAGAGCTTCCATCAACTACATTACTACCTCCTATACCGGTATATGCTCCAGTTCCAGAGGTATTTCAGATGGCCCCGGTCGAGGGGATGGATGACAATGATGTGGGATTACAGTTAGGGTTGCCACAACAGGGTGTTGCAGGAATACCTAGGGTTCCATCCCAGGAGTCTGTTGGGCAGGTTGCAGAGCCACACATGGTACCGTATCATGAGTATAATATTGTGAGAGAGGATGTACAATATTGGAGATCTCAGTGCAGAGAGATCATGGGGTTGTTTGACCAGAGAGATAGATGACCGTTAGCCGCACTTCATCCAGATTACATGATGAGGCAGAGACTACAACAGACAGTGTATAGTGCTACTTTTGATTTATATGCCTTAATGCATGATGGGCAACATACTTTTGTAGAGTTTCATAGAACCACCCGTCTCACACAGTCAGTTATAGAGATGCTTCGTGAGGAGTTGAGACGCATTCCGCCAGGGTTTTGATGTTTGACAGTTGGGGCTAGTTGTTGTATTATATGTGACATATATAGATAGAGGCAACATAGTATAGTGAGATCATATATGTATGTGTGTAGTATTTAGTTTTAACATGTATCAGTAGTAGTTATGACATACCTGATGTTAGACCTTTTGTATCGAGCATTAACATCTGAGGCTGGTGTCAGATATATATATATATATAATCTTTTTCAATCTTTTCTTTAAATTTCAGTCTTTACAACATTTACATTTACTTTACTGCTTTACAGTTTTTTCCCTATCTTAAACTCTGTTTTATTTAAAAACAATGTTGCACAATTGATTTATTTAAAATTTCAAAATGGTTTCCGGTGATTTGTTTAAATTTTGAACTGCTTCAATTTCTTGTTTTGATATCTGTCAAATTGTTTTTTCTTTCCACTATCAATTGTTTAAAATTCCTATTTTAATACTAGTCAAATTGTTTCTTTATCCATTATCAATTATTTAATAAATTATTAAAAAAACTATTTATTTTATTATCAGAAAAATGACACCAAAAAGAAAGACCAGAACTGAAACCTCCGATAGCAATTATGAGGGACAAAATAATGATACTATGAACCAAATGTTCCATCTGATGCAATAACATATGGTAATGATGTAGCAGTAGATGCAGAAACATCAACAACAGACTCAGCAACAGATGTTACAACAGCCACCTCGTCCCGAACCTCAGATATCAACAGTTGTACCTGTTGTTACTTTTAAGCAGTTTCAGTCAGTTAAGCCTCCATAATTTGAGGGTAAAGCGTATCCTACTAAGGCTAAGGCTTGGTTGAAAGAAATGGAGAAAGCGTTTGCGCTAGTGAAAGTTGAAGAGGATCAAAAGACTAATTTTGCTAGCTATTTCCTGAAAGGAGAAGCAAATTATTGCTGGGAATCCAAGAAAGCTTTAGAAGGGGAAGGTATCGTAACTTGGGATAGGTTTACAGAGTTATTTCTGGAAAGTATTATCCTCGCTATATGAAGAACCAAATGAAAATCAAGTTCTTGGAGTTGAAGCAAGGGAATATGTTCGTGACTGAATATGAAGCCAAGTTTACGGAATTGGCTAGGTTTGTTCCGGAGCAGGTTGATACTGATGAGAAGCGGGCTAAAATATTTCAATAGGGATTACAACCATGGATTCATAGTAGAGTGACAGTCTTTGAATTGATGGCCTATATCACCGTGGTTCAGAAATCCTTGATCATTGAAGGGGAAAGTGAGATGTCCCAAAAGGAAAAGGGACAAGGAAATTTTCAGAACAGTTCCAACAAGAAGCCGAGATTTTAAGCTCGGACAAATATGAATTTTAAAAGGACTGGAAAGGCAACCGGAGAGCAGGTAATCGTTTCCAAATTCCCAACCAGCAGGGAATCATCAGACCACCATTGCCATACTGCAAGACATGTGGTCAGAAATATACAGGCGTCTGCAACAAGGCAAATGTGACATGCTTCAAGTGTAAACAGAAAGGACACTATTCCAATGAATGTCCATCAGGGAGAACATAAGTTACTTGTTTCCAGTGTGGGAAGAAATGGTATGTTGCCCGGGATTGCAGAGGACCAGCTATGGCAGCTAGTTTTCCAAAAGTGTTGACATTACCTTCACCACCATAGCACAATCAGCCTAAAGTGAGAACTTTTAATATGACAATGAAAGAAGCTGTGTAGAGTCCTAGTGTGATTGCAGGTACACTTTCTGTGAATTCAGTAGATGCAAAAGTGTCGATTGATTCTGGAGCCATACGATCTTTTAATTCTGAAGAATTCATTTGATAAGATATGTTGTGAAATTCAACGCCTGGGCGGGATGTTAAGTATAAAATTAGCGAATGAGGACCAAGTTCCTGTAGATCGAGTATGTCCCGAATGCAATATCGATATAGCCGGACATCATTTATCAGTTGACTTGATACCTTTCAAGTTAGGAGAGTTTGATGTTATTTTAGGAATGGATTGGTTTGCCGGTAGTAATGCTCAGATCGATTGTGCGAATAAGAAGGTGAAATTGCGAACTGCGGAAAATGCAATAGTAATATTTAGGGTGAGAAACAGCGAAAGAAGTTCTTGACAATGATGCAGACTAAACAATTACTACGACAGGGGTGTAAAGTTTATATAGCTTATGTGTTGGACACTGAAAAAGAAAGTCCGAAAATAGAAGATATTCCAGTTGTGTGTGAATTTCCTGACATTTTTCCAGATGAACTTATAGGATTACCGCCAGATCGAGAAGTTGAATTTACTATTGATTTAGCACCAGGTATATAACTAGTTTCGAAAGCTCCGTATCGGATGACACCAGTTGAAATGAAAGAATTGTCAACGCAATTGCAAGATATTCTGAACAGGCAGATTATAAGACCCAATGTATCTCCATGGGGTGCACCGGTATTATTAGTTAAAAAGAAAGACGACAACATGCGACTATGTATCGATTATCGTGAGTTAAATAAGTTAACTATCAAGAATAAGTATTATTTACCATGGATCAATGATTTGTTTGATCAATTAAAAGGAGCCGAATGGTTTTCTAAAATAGACTTGAGGTCGGGATACCATCAATTGAAGATCAAGGATGGAGATATTTCCAAGACTGCTTTTCGTATCATATATGGACATTATGAATTTCTCGTAATGGCATTTGGTTTGACTAACGCACCAACAACATTTATGGATTTAATGAACATGGTATTCAAGAGGTACTTGGATAAATTTGTGATTGTATTTAAATATGACATCTTGATTTACTCGAAGACTGAAGAAGTACATGCCGAACATTTGAGGATTGTTTTGGAAATTTTAAAGTAAAGTTCTCAAAATATGAATTCTGGTTAAGAGAAGTACAATTTCTGGGTCATATTATCAGCATTGAAGGAATCAAAGTTGTTCCAACAAAGATTGAAGTTGTATTAAACTGGGAAAGACCAAAGACACCGACAGAAGTTAGAAGTTTCTTGGGTTTGGCAGGTTATTACAGAAGATTTGTTAAGGATTTTGCGAAGATAGCTACGCCATTAACTAAGTTGACTCAAAAGAATGAAAAGTTCATATGGAATGAAAAATGTGAAGAGAGTTTCCAGGAACTGAAGAATTGATTGGTGACTACACCTGTACTAGTGTTACCAGATGAGCAGGGAGATTTTGTCATTTACAGCGACGCTTCATATCGAGGACTAGAATGCGTATTGATGCAGCACATTAACGTAATCACATATGCTTCTAGAAAACTGAAACCTCATGAACATAAATATTCTATGCATGATCTGGAACTAGCAGCTATCGTGTTCGCACTGAAACTTTGGAGACATTATCTTTACGGCAAGAAGTGTGAAATTTACGGGATCATAAAAGTTTAAAGTATATCTTTACGTAGAAGGAACTTAACATGAGACAATGAAGATGGTTAAAATTGATCAAGGATTATGATGTTACAATCAGCTATCATCTAGGAAAAGCGAACGTCGTGGCAGATGCACTAAGCCAGAAATAGAGATTAAATATATTGACTTCTTCAAAAGAGTTAGTCAGAGAATTTGAAAAATTAGAAATTGAAGTTCTTATTCTAGGAGAACCCACTGAGTTAATTTATGCAATGACATTTCAGCCAAAACTGTTGGAAAAGATTAGAAGATGTCAAGAAGAAGTGATGAGTCAAGAAGACGACAGCCTAATAGGAGAAGAAATCACAAGTCAGAAAGATGACAAAGGAATTCTATGATTTTCATCAAGAATCTGGATACCAAATGTGCCAGAATTGAAAGAAAAATCTTACGAGACGCTCACAACTCGAGATATTCCATACATCCAGAAAGTACAAAAATGTATCGAGATTTGAAAGGAAACTTTTTGTGGCCAAATATGAAGAAAGAAATAGCATAATGGGTGAGTAAATGTTACACGTGCCAACGAGTCAAAGCAGAACATCAACGTCCAAGCGGATTACTACAACCACTGGATATCCCAGAATGGAGATGGGAACATTTAGCGATGGATTTTGTGGTAGGACTTCCAAGGACCATAGCAAATCACGATGTAATTTGGGTGATAATCGATAGACTAACCAAGTCAACATATTTTCTTCCAATCAATGAAAGATTTTCACTCGACAAATTAGTGCACTTATATCTCAAGGAAATTGTGATGCGACATGGAGTTCCTGTATCCATTGTATCTGATCGAGATCCACATTTCAATTTAAGTTTCTGAAAACAGTTTCAGGAATGCCTTGGTACCAAATTAAATATGAGTACTGCTTATCATCCACAAATAAATGAACAAAGTGAAAGAACCATCCAAACAATTGAAGATATGTTACGTATATGTGCGATAGATTTTGAATGCAGTTGGGACGTGCATTTACCGTTAGTGGAATTTTCTTACAACAATAGCTATCATGCAAGTATTGGAATGCCACCTTATGAAGCTTTATATGAAAGGAAATGCAGATCACCTGTGTATTGGGATGAAGTTGGTGAATGCAAAATCTTAGGTCCATAACTAATTCAACAGACCAAGGAAAAGATAGAGCTTATTCGAAAGTGACCTGAAGCGGCGCAAAATCGACAACGCAAATATGCAGATCAAGCTAGGAAGGATATGGACTACCAAGAAGGAGAACATGTGTTACTAAAAGTATCACCGTGGAAAGGTTTAACCAGATTTGGTAACAAGGATTAACTAAAGCCACGATACGTTGGTCCATTTGAAATTCTGAAGAAAATCGGGAAAGTTGCATACGAGTTAGCCTTACCACCTCACATGCAGCATGTCCATAACGTATCTCACATGTCGATGCTTAAGAGATATAATCTTGATTCTAGACATGTAATAGGATATGAGCCGATAGAGATTCAACCTGATTTGTCTTATATAGAGCAACCAATAAGAATTCTAGATCGGCAGGAGAGAGTATTGAGAAATAAGTCTGTACCTTTAGTACTAGTTTTGTGGAGAAATCCTTTGGTTGAATAGTCAACCTGGGAACTTGAGAGTGAAATGTTAGAAAATTATTCCCAGTTATTTTCTAAGCGAGATTCCGAGGACAGAATCCTATTAAGGGGGGAAGGATGTAAGGACTGGGATATTACGCTTGTATTATACCGTAATAAAGATAAATTATGTGTTTTATTATGTCATTATGTGTAATTAGTTATAAAACCCTATTTGCTATGTGTTATGCGTGTTCCGTATCATCAGGGTATTTATCAGATATTTTATTTCATGTTAAAAGCTTTTGTATCAAAAGTTATACCACCCGAACTATGTTTTAATAGCTAATATTTCAAATAAAATAAATGGCCTTATTTTTCTTTGAACGACTTGTACCATTGCGTTATTCTGAACATCTAGATATTTTATAAATTTTCTTATTTCGCGAAAAATGACTTTTCTGACCCCCATTGGGTGTTAAAAACCCCAAAAAATCATATTTTTATTTTTATAAAATTATAGGACTTTCAAATACACCATTTCTTTGTATTTTTGAATTATTTACAATTTTTGGGAAATTTTGGCATATATATTGTATATATTAAATATTTAAAAATTAAACTTTAATACTCAAAAATTATAAAATTAGGGGCCAAATAATATTAATAGATGTATAATTAGGGCCTTAATTTTAATTAGGAGTATTATTTTACCTACTATAAATAGCCTAATTTTTATTTAATAATTATTAATTAATTATCAAAAAATCAGAAAAATACAAAAAATCTATGTTTTCCGGGTTTGGTTTTTCCAGAATCGGGTCAAGAATCAAGGCGTGATTTCGATTGATTTTCCGCATCAAGTCAAGCGATGTGAGCATCCAAATCCATCCTCTTGATCTGTTCTTTCGATTTCTGGTATCAATTTCAAGTTTTGATGTGTTATTTTTCAATTTCGAATTCTAGGGTTCATGTCTGAATTGGTACATTTTGATTCCGGAGTTATCTGTTGAAATTAACGGGTTGAATAGCTTTACGTGATAGTTTATGATCGATTTGTGATAGTTAATTTAACGAATGATAGTTGTAAGTGATAGTTCGAGTTCTAGTGTTTATGTTCAATTTTGATTTATATGTTTTTTATTTTGATGAATATTTGGTTCCTTAGATGGTAGGGCTTTGATTCCGTGTTGAACAAGTTTTGAATTGAGCTATTAAAATCGAAGGTTCATGTACAGATGAAGAAAAACGATAGTTGGCCGGATTTTTAGTCGATTTCACCGGAGAAGTTGATACAGGGATGATTCTGATTAGTTTCCGCAGAAGTGTGTTGCTGTAGTGATTTAGGATTGAAACCCTGTGAAAAAACACTAAATAGTGTTGTTTTTGGCCTGAATTAGGCTGGCCGGAATCTGTTCCAGTGGCCGGATTCTGGGCAAAATGCGGCGTGTTCTTCACGACTCGGATTTTGACCCGTTTGACCCGTTTCCAGAACCCGGTTTTGATCCGTTTTGTTAGAAGTTCCATTTCTAACATGTGTTCCTGGAATTTTTATTTTTATTTTATTTTTATTATTTATAAAAGTCAGTTTTATTTATTTTATAAATTGATTAATTAATTATTTAATTATTTGATTTCTATTATAAATAATTCTGAAATATTTTCCAAAATTTGAAATTATTTATTTATTTATTTATTATTTATTATTTATATATTAATTATTTAAAAAGATTAATAATTTTGATAATTAATTTAATTATTTTCAATAAATCATAATAAATTCATTTTAATTCCAAAAATTATGGAAAATTTATTTTTAATTCTGATTTTTCCTAAATAATTATTTAAAAATATTTTTAGGGTTCAATAATTTTGAAAAATTATTTTTATTGAATAATAAATTGATTTATTCTTATTTCTCGAACAATAATTGAACCGTTTATCCGATTTAGGCGAAACGAAAGCCCTTCGACTTAGAAAAATGAAATGTTTTCATTAAAAATAGTTTTAAATCCTAAATTCTTTTAGAAGTGATTCAACTTTCGATATTTATTTACTTATAAGCCCTATTACTTATAGAGACGAGTCCAATAAATTCTGAAAAAATAGGAAACGAGCCAAATGTTGTTCAGAAATGCGAATAGCGAGTCGATTTCGATTCTAAAAATTATTTTAAACCTAGAATAACTATATGACTTATGTGCTATGTGAATTATGTGGTTAATCGAGTCTTATTTGTTATTAATTGTTATACGAGTCAATTATACGCGTGCGGGTAGACGATAACGACTATGTGAAGTTGGTTTGAGATGCGATTGAGAAATAAGTTGACTAAATAAACGTCTTTCTATAATAGAGACGAAGCCAACAGGGTGGACCAAACCAGGGTTAGAGAACGGTGAATTGCTTGTGGTAGATCGCGTAAAAGACAAGTTTTTCACCTATTCTAAATTCAGAATAGTGAATTGCTTTTAGATTCTTATCGCAATTACACACTAATATTTCCTGTTCACAAACACTGATGCACAATTATTATTCATTTGTTCATATTTCATTTCGATTCCTGATTTCTCCCAATTCGTTGAATCCTCTATTCATATTTCAATAGCTTATATATATACATATATCCTGATATATTCCGATGCTGGGATACATCAAAGAATACCGATCATTCCGGTTGCTCATCTATGGACTGGATGGTGACGATTAAGATCAGATATACACTTGATCCTAAGGACCGGAAATTATCCGGATCCTTGTGTTGGGCCGTAGAGTCTGGGTACCCGAATGGATCTATACATTAAAGTATGAATCTTTACTATATCCTGGCTTATCAACAAGATTTATGTGCGAACTTGTGTACAGTTTTGTTACTGATACTCGCCGATAATGGCCTTCATTCTTTTCTTGCGAGGTTATATCTTTGCAGATGTAACCAAATTACCGGTTCATTTCGCTTATTATAACATTATTTATATATTGCGGACTTGTTGAGCAACTTATGGTTCACCCACTTTTTTGTTGTTATTCATCTTATTATTTTCAATTAAGAAGGAACATGAAACCTATCAGGACTCGCGTGGTAAAAAAACGAGTTAAGCAGCGGGACCCCCTAATACCAAAAAAGCAGATCCCGATTCAGGAAGAAAACTTTGAGTTATCTAAGCAGGTGTAGTGTAGATAGATAATGTGTATTTGAATAAAGATGAATGTAGTTTAAAACTTGTTAGACAATGACTTGTAATAAAGAGAGTTTTGTGAGATTTTAAATTTGGATTATAATAAAAGTAGAGTGTTGTTTCTTGTTTTCATACTTTAACCTAGAAAAGATCCCGTTTAGTATTAAAGGGGTTAAATATGTATTTGTTAAATTATTATACATGTTTGTACAAGTTTGGTAATTAGTAAGTAACCCCCAGACCTAGACAAAGGTAAAAACCATTAATGACAAAGGTTTTATGTTAGTTGAGTAAATTATCTTTACATCTAAAAATACAGGATATTATTAATATATTTTCATTATATATTAAATAATAAAGTGTTCTTTAATAATATAATATATAATTTAAATAATCTAACATATTAATTTAACTGTACTATAGTCTACTTAAAATTAATTTAATTTTTTAAAAACAAAATTACACAACCGATTAATCAGTATTTTATTATGGTATATTAAATAATTTTACACCGAGTTTAGTTTACTTGTAAAGTTGGAAATTATATTTTAAAATAATAAGATATAAATCTATTTAACTATGGAAAGCTATTATACAAAAAAAATGTTGAGCTAGAATTTATATTTATTTTAAAAATATCTTACATATTTATATCCCAAAACATTGGGACGGAAAAGCTTTGCATGCAGATCCAGGAGAAAACGGCCGGAAAAGAGGGAAGATTGGGAACAAAACGGTTGAGCAACTAAATTCACTTCGATTAATCATGTAAGCATTTCTTCAAGGTTTATCTTTCAGTTACCAATCAATTTTCTCACTAATTGACCTTGATTTAACTTCCTATGGTTCAATAGTATCAATAAGTTTGGATAATTGCTCATTGTGTTGTATTAAACCATGATTATATCTTCACAATAGGTTTGTATATTTCCAATAGGTAATGACAATAGGTTTAAAGTTGTGAGTATTGTGTGTACGAGTTAGATTATCACTAAAAAATAATGAGTATTGTGAGTATTGTGAGAATTCACTCATATACTCTTTGTCCTTAATATTTGTAGATTATGTATGTTTTGCATTTCTAGAATTGTGTGTATGGTTAAGTTTTTATGTATATAGTAGAATTTGTATACTAATGTTTGTACTTGTGATATGTATTAAGACGATTAAAGTTTATTTTTGGAACAAACTAATATGATAAGGAGTAGACAAATGTACAAACTGGTGAATAGTTTGGGTTTAGATTGATATAATGTTTAATCAATTAATAATATAATATATTACTCAATATGTATATGACATATATGAGTCAAAATATGAAAGCACGAAGAATAAATATAAAGTTACTGGAAGATTCAAACATCGTTAGTAAAGCTATTATTTCCATTATTTTACAGTCCTTTTATGTGTATATATAGGTTTCCCCAATTTAACCGTAAGATCGGTTTCACAAATCAACTTGGAGTTTATATTCTATCATTTATGTTTTACAATATAGCTCAAGTACTATAGCAAGGACTATCCTTCATTCCTTGTTTTTCTACCGGGATATAGAGAAGACATAGAGCTTGATTTCGTGGTATGATTTTTTTAATGCTTATTATGTTCGAAACATATTAAGTCTTCGATACATATGTGATATTAATTTATAAAACACTATAATCCTCTCGCAGAAGCTACCATACAGTTTCGTGATGGGTGTTCGGTCAAAGATACCGAGTATTGTTATAATACATATAACCAATGGACATGAGTCACATGTTCGATTTATGAAAACTGAACAATCTCTTTGTCATATGTCAGAATTTAATAGGGATTGTCGTGGTTTGTTTGGATCTATAATGATTTTCTCTTATAATGGAAATGGAAAGTTCTTTGCAAGTTTTTTAAAAGATGACTTCAGTGAGGTGATTTATTTCCAGGATAGAACTATACCCCGTGGCACAATTTATGATCAAGGTGACTTTCTCATAGTCAATTTCGAATCTTAATCATATTCGTACTTTTTTATTAGAGTAATATACTTATCAACCTATACTTTGAATCAAATTGTAATTTCAGATCTCACAAATGGGTTTGGATGGAAGATACTTGTGTTTCTCAACAGTGAGGAAATTAAACTTGGAGAAATAGTTAGTAACTGAAAATTAGTGTTTACTGTGTTTTTTTGTCAGGAAGTGTTCATCATACTCAATTTTAAGATTTCATATGATTTTTAAAATTTTAAATATTAATTTTCAATAAAAGCTACCATAAATTTGTATAATGGATGATATTGCATAAGTTGTAATTTGCGCTTTAACAATTCTTTATTTTTCAGCCAATTCTGGGACAATTCTGGAGACAGTTTGGAAAAGTTCTTCCACCTAATCTATCATTTTTTTTGAGAAATGGAGATCAGTATAATGGAACATGTTTCCTAAATATTCGAAAAATGTATGGCATAACGGATCTTATGGCTGACTATGGTTTAAGCGAGTCCGAGAAAATCTTACTTACTTTGGCAGTGGAAACTTTTTAATCATGGTATTTGATAGTTCAGACGTCGAACTTATGATAATGGACAACCGTTCTACTGATACAGGTCATTGTGCTCTGACTAAATGCTTATTTGTATGTGACAAAAATGGAAAATGATATCGAACTTGCGGAACCTGAGAACCACGAGCTTGATCTGGAAGTTGGCGTGGAGCACATTGCTGCAGGAATACAACAAGGAGGACTAAATATTGATTTTATCAATTTTACTGCCGTGATAAGCCAATCTAATATGGACAACATAACTCATGGACCGGTACGTGAAACATATAAATTTTGAATTAATATAGTTTGCTGAAACATTATAGTGTCTGTATTCTTCTAATATTCTATAAATAACAATTAAAGTTGTGATTCAAGATTTTGTTGGATTGATCAGTTTAATTAAACTCTCTTCCTGTAGTATATTCTAAACCACATCAGTCCACGAAATCGGTCTTTCGAAGCTGGCGATAGAGTTGTCTTGAGGACTCCAAACGGTGAATGGAGTGTTGCGATTGTGATATCCGGCATAACTTTTAGGATGTCAGGAGGATGGAATCAATTTGCAAGAGATAACCACGTATCTTTGGATGAAAGTCTGGTTTTTAGCCTTTTGGAAGAAGATGCTATTGTATTTCTTGTTAGCTTCCCCGGTAGAAATTAAGTAACTCATTTTACGCTTACGCTATGAAATTTGCTTTTGACATGTACGGTGTTTTAATAAGATATTGTTGAAGGTTTCTATTACTCAGGCATTTCACAAATTGTCATTGACTCTGTTCTAATTCTATCAAGACTTTTTAAATCATTTTGCTACGTGCGAGTATTATACTCCATTTAATTATCATTTTATGAATGTTTAATAACAATATATGCATTGTCAATTGAATCATTACACATTCGAATGCTTTGTTTAATTTTACTTAGTGTATGGAGGCATCTTACAATGGATTATTTTGTCTAAATTACATGTATAATAGAATAACACATATTGTTTAACGATTTCGTAGAAAGATAGGGCAATTTTGATCAACATTATATGTAAAAAGTGGAAGAATTATGTTCAAATCTTACTAAAAATGCTTTACGCATGGAAGATCAAATATCGATTTCACATTAGTATAAATTAGGTGAAAATAAGGTAATTATGAATATCTTGTTTCTGATATTTGAAAAATCCTATAAATTTACTTCATACAATCAAGTATAGATTAGGAAGTTAAGTGATACATATCCACTCTATAAATTTCCTTGATATTCTTTAAAAAAAGTTTTTATTAGAGATAAATGCAAATTGTGCAGTTACCGATTTTGATTATCTTTGCTCGACAAATTGTAGAAAACTTCTTCAAAAATTACATTAGCCGTTACATTTATATATCCTCCACTGTCACTGTCAATCAGAATATATAAGCCTGAAGGAGAAGTAACTCTGGATACAACAACATAAAGTTGTCCATGTGTAAATACGGATCTCGGAAAATAAAGTCCAACTTTGTGAAGTCACTGTCCATGACTCTTATTAATCGTCATAGCATAACACAACTGGGCTGAAAATTGAACTCTTTTGAACTCAAATGGCCATCGAGTATCTGAAGGTTCCATTTCTAGCCTTGGGATAATGTGAGTTGTTCCAACTTGAGAACCGGCAAGTATATCACATGCTATACTATTGGGCAAACACCTTTTGACAATCATTCTTGTTCCATTAAAAGTCCCATTATCTGATTGAGGTTTCTCATGAGAATAATCATGCATCCTTCTTTAATTTTCAAATGATGTTTTGGCAGGCAAGGCAGATTAATGGAATTCAAGTATTCAATGGGAAAAGCATAACCAAAATCATTTTTCTCACCTTCACTGTCTACCAAGGAATCTTGACTAAAATATGAGTGCTCATTTCCTGGAACCTAATCAAGAATGTATGAATTTATATAACCCATAATGGCATTCATTGGAATAAAATTGACCTTTCCCTCAAGTAGTCAACATTTTTTATGTTCTTTGCAAGATCGGGATAAACTACGTCAACAACAGCCTTTAGTGGGTTCTCTCTTGCTCTAATCAGAAATTTATCCGGAATCACTACTTCCGAATCACTGATTATATCATCTGGATTAACATTAGGAAGTGTACCATTACCCACATCAAGTACCCACTTGCTAAATTCTGCAATTTCATGTATTTTCTTGTTTAGTTTTCCCAGAGGAAAGACACATATTTTTTTCTAGTAAGAATACCCGACAATGATCCCATATCTTTGAACTATTTAGAAGCACTCACAATCTGGGCTCTTGAAGCTTTTGGTATCTCGGGGAGGATTTGTCGAAAGTCTCCTCCAAAAACAATAGTTATACCGCCAAATGGTAGGCTGGCTCTTTCAGGATCCAATGACGTCATAGTATCTCGTAAACTATGATCAACATTTTTGGCAGCATGTCAGTGCTATATCGGAGCTTCATCCCATATAGTCAAACTGGCCTACTTCAACAATTCACCAATTTCAATACCATGCTTGATTCCAGCAACCGAGCTTCATCCTTGAATGAGTTGTTCTTCCCTCGGGAAGCAGCGTAGCTGCGATGCCGGAAGAGGCAATAAGAAGAATGACCTTTTTAACACTACATAGTTTACAGCAAATAGTATTCCACAGGAAAGTTTTTCCACATCCTCCACTGCCGTATACAAAGAAAACACCTCTTTTGCTATTTTCAACGTTATCAATAATAGAAGCGTAGGCATGAAGCTGCTCTTTATTAAGTGTGCGGTAAAGTTTTTCATGTTCCTCATGCTCTAGTTCCTTGTTGTAAGAAAGTTCATCAGACAATAATCTGTTATCAAGTTCATGCATAAAGCTGTCATCAGGAAAAGGCATTGATTTGTAATCTTTAAGACTTTTTCCAACATCGTTAAAGAGTTTTTCAATTTCTGCAATGTATTTATAAATTGGAATTAATGAAAAAAATAATAGGTTAATTGTATGGTATACCTTTAAAATGAAGTTTGTTCAACTTACAAACAATTTAGAAAATATCTACCAAAAAAAAATTCTGAATGTATGATTGATTAAGATGTAGTTCATTGTTGTTGGTTATCCGTCTTCTGATCAACAGAATATCCTCAGACATGGATTCCCAATGTTTCTCCCATAGTTTTAAAGGGTCAGCAACCTAATGGTTTGATAATATATGCACAAATAGCTACCTAATTTGATGTGGCATTACATGAACTGCATTTTTTGACATAGAAACATCCCACTGTCTATCGTCCTTTAGAAGTCCAAGTGCGTCATACGCTTTTTGAAAAGAATTATAAACAATTCTCTTGACAGTCTTGAGATCTTGGTATGATGTGGCACCTTTTATATGCATGAGTAACATCCTCAAAAAAATGTTTCACTGGAATGCGAGTGAACGTCTGATAATCGACCAAACACCTGACCACGTTGCCGAAATTTCCATTTATGTAAGTCTGCATTCCAAGTAAAATATGTTGGAAATTCAGTATAAGTGTATTGTCTTGCCTCTGGGAAAGTTTTATTTGCTTCAAACCAGCCTTCAAGTTTGGTAAATCGAATTTTGGCTCTTTCAGCAACATCTCCAAGATCATCATGTGGCTAAAACGAAACACTTTTCTCATCTTCCATGTGTACCGGTAAGCGCTCAACAGAAGAGAAATGATGGTGTATGTTAAAACCTAGTAATCTCCAAGCTGCTTTCGACGCACATATATAATGACCAATAAGGAAATTTTTGATCTCATCCATTGACTTTGCCTTGATAGTGGATTCATCCGGTGTATCTTTTGTATTTTTCTTTCTAAGAAGCATTGTAGCAGTATCATGACCTTTCAAGAAGTATTTAAAAAGATATTTCAAAGATCGCGAAGAGTTACAAACCTCTAGATTTATATGAAAATGAAAGCGCAACAATAAATCTCTATTATATGATACAACATACTGGTTGTCCAGATGAACTCCTTTTTTCAAAACACTTGCTTCTGTCCGCCTTCTAAGATACACAGGAAATCCACAATCATCGAAGAAAGTGTTTGCGTATACCTTTAAGAAGAGAAAAAAAAGTCTAAATTAAGCAATGCATGTTTCTGCGTATATGATAAATTGCATTATTCAATTAAAATTTAAAATCCTTGCTTAAGACAAAAAAAATTTTAAGCGCACTTACTTTTTAGGAAAATGACGTCCACACTTTCCTTTCACCATACACGGAGAAATGAAGATGAGGCATGAACATATTCATGAGCTTCTTTCAGTGACCTATAAATAAACCTAAGCTTTCTTCTAATCTTTTGATTCTTTATATTTGCCTTATCTTCATTTCTTCCTGATTTCTTGTGTAGTCGTAATATTTTTAACCTGTCATGTTCTAGTATTGTTCTCGTGTTGAGTTATCACGTAAGTGTTCATACAGCTACGCAGTCTCACCAACACTTACCATGAATGGTTGCTTCTTCTTAACAGACTCTACACCTTTGACAGATTGGCATCTTTTGGTATACAATTTTCTCAGCATTGCCTTCTTTATTAGGGGGCCTTGAGAATTGCTTTCACTTATTCTATGCTTGCCCATATAAGAATAAAGTTGTTATATGGGCAAGCATAGAATAAGTGAAAGCAATTCTCAAGGCCCCCTAATAAAGAAGGCAATGCTGAGAAAATTGTATACCAAAAGATGCCAATCTGTCA
The DNA here is from genome assembly GCF_009905375.1 of Apium graveolens. Lineage (NCBI taxonomy): Eukaryota > Viridiplantae > Streptophyta > Magnoliopsida > Apiales > Apiaceae > Apium > Apium graveolens. Next base: position 187,221,113 of record NC_133654.1, on the reverse strand, counting down.
AAGGTGTAGAGTCTGTTAAGAAGAAGCAACCATTCATGGTAAGTGTTGGTGAGACTGCGTAGCTGTATGAACACTTACGTGATAACTCAACACGAGAACAATACTAGAACATGACAGGTTAAAAATATTACGACTACACAAGAAATCAGGAAGAAATGAAGATAAGGCAAATATAAAGAATCAAAAGATTAGAAGAAAGCTTGAGGTTTATTTATAGGTCACTGAAAGAAGCTCATGAATATGTTCATTTTAGGAAAATCTATGTATCATATACGTTTGAACTACGTTATAGCCGATATGATCCATATTTTTGTCTGGTATTTCGGCATATATCAATTCATCAATCTGTTGCACATTTTGTGGTTGCGGGTGCAACCATATTAACATATAGCAATGAGGAAGTCCACGCTTTTGGAACTCAATAACATGCATAACTGATATTAAAAATAAAAAAAATAAAAACAATTATGTTAAATGTGTAAAAGACTACTAATAATTTATATTTTTTAGACACAATTAGTGTGTGTCATGCGAAATTAAAAAATTGTGCCTAACCTCCATTGCATTTTCCGAAATAGTTCTTTTTCTTTATAAGGTCTAGGAATTGATCAAGTTTTAGCTTAAACACTCTAGCTATCACATCCGGTTTCTTAGCTACATCCACTCCGGGAAGATAATCCATCATTTGTTTAATTTCCGGCCATTGAGTATTACATGTCATTGTCAAGAATAATGATGGATGTCCAATCGTACAACAAATATCCAAAGAATCTTTGAAATACTGGTTCATGTACCGTTGAGAACCTGTATGGGTTGCTGGTAATATGACATTCTTACCAATATTTCCAGGATTTGTATCACCTTTTGTAAGGGAATCACGAATAGACCTGTACAAATCTGAACGAATGGTGCTTTGGGGGTTTCTAATCCAGTCCAATCTGTACTGTTCTACTGCAGCAAATGCATCGACAATAAATTGTTGTCAAACACGACCACCAAGATGTAGATTCATTCCTAAAACAACATTAATAATATAACGTATGAAATAAAAAACAATAATATTTAACATGAATTATAAAGTAACGGATAATACCTTCATCAGGACTTATCATAAGCTTTTAGGCATAGTTTTCCCTTATTGTGACTATAGTTCTGTGTCTGGCTTCGTCAGGATGTTGATCATTAACCGGTTCACCAGGCACATTCTGCTTCTTGCTCTTCAATGGTATATTGAGATGGAATCCATCATCACCATACGGAAAAAGTAACGGATACTGCAGAGACATGAAGTGCTTGCATGTTTCATAAACACTCTTAAGAAATTTTTGCTTTGTCTGAACTACAATGTCTCTGAATGGACATGTATCCTCACTGTCACCAATAATTAACACAGCTACTTCATTGGATGGTCCAACCTGATTTTTTCTGCCGGATGAATCTTTTGAAAATACCAGAATCAAACTAAAATCATCTGTGTCCGAAATATTAAGGTGATCACGTGCATAACGGAATCCTTCATAGAGCTTATTATTCTCATACAATATTTTTAAGAGTCCTTCGACTATCTCTGGATCAAGACCATCAGATCCAGGGACCACGTCCGTCCGATTCTGGATTTCATTTTCAGTGTCATACACATAGAGTTGAGCAAACTTTGGCGATTTTCCTTCCTTTGGTTTAAGACTTCTAATCAAATGATAATTTTGTCCATTCAGCTCAAAACATTACGGACCTCCTCCATTGTTGATTTTACGATCTATTTTACCTCTAAGTGAGGTAAATTGAAATAAGCAGTTGTACGTCCTTATATTTTTTAGAAAATAAGCGGTCTTTTCACCTCCAGAAAGTAAATAGTAGAGGAAAGGAGGAGAACGTTCTTTGGAAAGTTCAACCTGACCATTCTTGCAGCCTATTGAGAATGTAGGTGAACTGCTTTTATTTGATTTTCTGTTCCTCTCTTCATTCCACATCCTTGCTTTACATTTTCCACATATTTTTTATGGTGGTCCAAGATCCATGTGTCCTTTCCAAAAATCTGAAAAATATTTAAAAAGGTTATGACATGTTATTATCAATTTCTTTATATAAAGTGCATAGGTGAATTAAGTGAAATGTCATATACCTAAATGCTCATCTATATATTCATCATTCTAATTTGATAAATCTTCACCTTTGCGTTCACTTGTATCAAGTTCATCATCTGTAAATACATTCAGGATGTAAAATTATCAACATTCATCTTTCATGGATGTTTCCCAAATGATCCTTTAATATTCAATATATGTATATGACATTACCAGTTACATATTGCTCATATTCTGGCATATCTTCCAGTAGTACATCACTTGCATCATTAAAAGCATCCATCAAATTTCCTCTACTTGCAGATGTTCCTTTTGAATTATATACCCATTTAATGAAAAATTGTCGAAACAATAAAAAACATGCTAAAAGAAATGCCTTTAAAAAATAAAAATATTTGGACATAACTAACCTTCATTACGGGAAACCAGTCTACATGGAATTTTTAAAATTAATAATATCAATCTAAAAACAATGAGAGAACTACAGATAAAATAAGCAATATAGTAATATTGAAATGACTTGGTAGTGGAACACCAAGATCCTCAGTCTCTGGAATTGTAACTGATACTGTATTTCGTTGTTCTCTTTTCTTAGCCATGGCAGAGTTTTCAGTAATGCGAGTATCAATCTGCGCCTTTTTATCTTTAGTGTGTAAATTTGACGGGGATCGTAAATTCTTACAACAATAAACTGGATCTTTCATATTTAAGTTTGTATTGTTGCTTGGTATTATCCTAGATGCAGGGAGCTCAAACATACTATGTTTCTTAGCCAACGTTGGCCTATTTTGTAATATTCGAGCTACTGGACTTTGCTGCAAAACTTGAGAAACATGGATTGAAAAAGTTAAATGTACAACTACTAACTATCCAAAAGTTTTAAAGTTATTGAACAGTAATAGTTATACCTGAAGACGCTGATTATTTAGGACTATATGGATTAGCTGAGGAGTTTATGTGCGTCAATCCAGACTGAGGTGTTAAATCAAATAAATTAAGCCTTCGTTGTGACGGTGTAGTAGTAACTGCAGGATTAGTTGCATGACGGATAAAACCTAACATAAGAATTTTGTCAAACATGCGTGGACGGGCAAGATATATGTTGGTAAACAAAATGTAAGTCAATGGAGTATTATATTTACCACTTTTACTTGATACTGAAACATTGGGGTCTGCATTCTCAGAAAATGAATGTTGATACAATAATTCTCCACAAAATTTAGATTGTTCAGAAGACTGTAGAGTTTTTATCCTTGAAGCTGAAAATATGCTCAATATATTTTGTTAGTTTGATGCCTAATTACTGATCTGTGAAATAATTCAGGTTAGTTGCATTACTACGTTTAAATAATTACAGACCTTTAGGCGCGGAAGAAGGAGACAATGGTTCAGGAGAGAATCTATTATGACCTATAAATGCAAGGAAGATCATTAATTTGCTAACAAATTTTAAACAACATATCGTCCAACCAACCTGATGATGATTCCTGGTTCACATGTCCTTCCTTTCGTGAACCTGTTAATTGAGTTGTTCCAGAGTGGTAGATCAAAGTTGATGCATCGAGTTTATCTTGTGACTGATAATTCTTATTGGCATGCAAGAAGCGTTCATCCAAGCCTACGAAAATTTAGTTAATAATGCTGAAAAATTTATAGTCTAGTAAAACAAAAAGACAATACCCAAACCTTTCGATGAAGATGTCTGAGACAACTGGCCAAGAGGATTTCGTTTAATACCTACAAAAACAGAACATGAATTAGATAATTTAATATTACTACGCTTAACAAATATTCATAACACATACCTAAACCAGAAGATCCTTGAACATTGTGATTTTGTTTCTCAGGAACCGTAGAATTAATAGAAGAGTTTTCTTTACCAATATAAAATGTAAACAACTGAATGGTTTTTTTTTTCTCCTAGAACCTACAACAGATCATGCCATAAACCATGTCAAATATTATAATTCAAATATGACTTGGTAATCGAAGATAGTCTTACCTTTCTGTGCAAAAAAAGGAGATAATGGACCATTGTTACGCCGTTTCTGTGTAGTTGGATTGATTACCATCTTCAATCATGGCAAGATGTTACTGTGTTAATATAATCCAAAAATTGCAAATCTTGTAACTGATGTATTGTTAATTGATATGAAAAAAGACTACATTTGAATTTGTATTCTATGTTTACACTTGACTGAAGCATTAGTGTAATTTGAATTTGAATTTTACTTAAATTGAGGAGTAATGACAGGCTTGATCTTGTTAATTTGTTGCACAATATTTGATATGATTTGATAATAATAGACATGGGTTTTATCCATGAAACCAGATTATCCATCTTTTAACCCAAAAAAGTGTAAAAATAGAACGGCTGGTTAACCCATTTAAAGTTGGACTATCCATAGCTGAATGTATGTTTACCAAAATGGATATAGAGTAGTATATTTTTTTTGGAGGGGAGGGTATTTAGTGTAATTTGGTTTTTTCTTTGCTAGCAAAGTTTAGGAATATATTGATTAGTTTGTTGAGGTATACATAACACAACATAGTAAAAAGATGAGTAGATAAAATGGATATGAAATTTGTTAGCCCTAGGCCCACATATTAGAGAGCCCACTTAAGTGGCCCATTTAGATATTATAAATAGACTTGTAAACATACATCGTAGAGGATCCAAAATAATATACTTTAACAATGGCGCTAGAAGGAGCTCTAACCTCCTCCTAGAAATAGTACACACATAACAAAACTGGCTAATTACCAGCAAAGCACAAGTAAAAATCTCAACACTCGTGAAATCGATAGTGCCAAACAGATGGAGAAGAACAAAGCTCCATTAACTCCAAAGAGTTTGTTCCTGAAAGTAAAAAAAACAAACAACAATGATGCGTTGCAGCTCGAGTCACATAGATCTGAAGACAAAAGAGCTCGGGTTCTCACTCCACAAGGCAAACAGGTGCTGACAAGTGATGCACGGCTCCATCTAGAGAAAATAAAGTGCCAAAACAGAGACTCTGCAAAGCATGACATCAACACCAAGGAGGTTGAGATTGATGACGAGTTACGCCGTCTAGACATTGAACGTAGAATTCTACTTGAGAAAGTAAGACAGAAACGAGAAATAGCTCGTCTCTAGAAGGAACTCTTGGAGGTTTCCGAGGGGCATGTCTCCTCTGAATATCAAATTGAAGACTGCGAATCATCATGGAGATCTTCTATGGGAAGCGAATACACAAGGACAGAAGACTCCACGGGGTCGCTGACGTCTCGAAGGCGTAGGCGAAGGCACGAGGATGACGAAATTGCAGATGAGGAGGACAATCAAGAAGATAGAGGTGTAAAAAATCTTGCTGAAGATGATGTGCTTTTGGTTAGAGACTTCATAAGAACACACTCAGGTGAAATAGAAACTTCCTCAGAGAGCCCTCTATCTCGAAGAACTGAAAGGGCCAGAATAAATAGAGATCTCAAAGTTCGGCCAATTGAACAGTTCGAGGGATCCACGGACCCCGCAGACTTCATCCACCTCTTTGATGGACGAATGGCCTTCCATGGACATTCAGATACAGCAAAATGCCAATACTTCTCAACATGCTTTAAAGGCCCAGCTCTTATGTGGTATAATAATCTCCCTCCAAGGTCAATAGAGTCGTGGACCACTTTGAAGAATAAATTTAAATCCAGGTTCTCCACGAACAAGAAAGGACGAAAAATGATAGCATCACTCGTAAATATTCGCCAAAGATCAAATGAATCGAGAATACATCAATCGATTTTGAGCAGAGACTATTCAAATTCCAGACTTAATAGAAAATATGGCTCTAACATATCTCACAGCGGGGGTTGAAAGAAGTAGACACAACTTATTGCGTGAAGAACTTTTTGAAAAAAGCCCCGTAACACTCCAAGCAACCATTAACTTGTTTTACCACAGGTTAACCCTACAAGAAGTAGTAGGAAGCATACAAGCAACAAGGTCTCCAAGGCAAAGGAGCAACAGGTCATCTGAATGTTCATCACAATATGACTACCGAAGAGGAGGTCATAGAGGTGAGAAAGAGTCATCCATAAGATCACCTACCATGAGTAAGCAAGATAAAAAGCCCCTGAAAATTTCAGAAGGACTACCAACAACACAGACTTTGCCAATAAATAGAGAATATGGCCTCCTAGACCTCGTGAAGAGTGGGACTTCACAAAGCTCAGCATCAACAAGACTCATATTATGTCCATCCTCAAAGCATCTCCAGGGTACCGACCTCCACGACCCATGAATCCAAACAGACCTCCAAGCACCAAATTCCGTGACTTTCATGAGGATATGGGGCACACAACTAAAAGGTGTTACTAGTTAAAAAATATGATAGAAGATGAGGTCCAAAGCGGAGAGCTCGCTCACTTCGTAATCAAGGAGGACTCATCTCATCAACAACAGTATGATCAAGACAGGGTCATTGATATCATATCTGGAGGACATTCAGCAAGAAGAAACTCTAACTGGGCAAGAAAATCATATGCAAGAGAAGTATACAGAATTGAGTCCAAGAAACCAATGCGAAACCCATCTCCAATCATCTTGTTTTTAGACGAGGACTATGGTGATAGAATCATTGAAGATCACCAAGATGCGTTGGTAATTACCACAAAAGTAGGAACAAATACAGTGCAAAAGATTCTTGTTGATAATGGCAGCTCTGTGGATATCTTATACTATAGTGCTTTCAAAAGGATGGATCTTGGCGATAGGAAGCTAAACGATGCCCGAGATGCACCTCTTTATGGATTTATAGGCAATGAGATAAAGGTAATAGGCGTGATAGACCTTCCTGTACTATACGGTTCCCCCATATCAGACATGGCAAATGGCTAAATTCCATGCGATAAATGCAATCTCCAGTTACAATGCTATCACTGGCAGAACTACTCTAGGACCATTAAAAACCATAATCTTCGCTCCTCATCTAAAAATGAAGTTCATCACAGACTTTGGAGTCAGGGAGATGAGCGGTGATCAGAAGACTTCGAGACAATGTTATATAAGCTCAGCAATTCCGAATAAAGAACTCGCAATAGAAACCTCAATTAATCAGATAGTGAAAGTTGACCCCAGGGACATCATCGAGTTACCAAAACCTTCAACTTATGATCATGTTGAACCGGTGGAAGACATACCGCTAGATGATAAGGAACTGGACAAAATAGTGAAAATAAACACAAAAATCTCCAAGAGCTTCGAGCATCTCTTGTACTTCTTCTCAAATAGTTCAAAGACATATTCGCCTGGCCCCAAAAGAAATTCCAGGTATTCCGGCATACATAGCCCTGCATCGAAAACCTTAAGCCAGGAATCAAAGCTATAAAGCAAAAAAGGAGAATTTTTTAAAAAGAAAAACAAGAGGCATTTGAAAAGGAAGTGGACAGACTTCTCGAGGTGGGCTTCATCAAGCCTGTACAGTTCCCTAAATGGATCGCAAACACCGTCCTGGTCAAAAAGAGCAATGGCAAGTGGCGTATGTGCATTGATTACTCCGATCTTAACACAGCTTGTCCCAAAGACTTTTATCCACTTCCCAATATCGATAAGCTCATCGATGCCATGACAGGAAATAAAATGTTGACATTTATGGATGCCTTCTCCGGGTATAATCAAATAAAATTAGCGGAAGAAGACCAAGATGACACTGTATTCATCACTCATAAAGGCGTCTTTGCTTACAAAGTAGTACCATTCAGACTCCTAAATGCAGGTGCCACCTTTTAAAGGACAATGGACACAGTCTTCGGACCTTAAATTGGTAAAAATGTTCAGGTCTACGTGGATGACATAGTGACAATGTTACCCGCCATATCAACGCATGTGAATGATCTAAAAGAGATATTCGAATGGGTAATAAATCACAACATGAGGTTGAATCCAGCAAAATGCTCTTTTGCTCTAAGTGGAGGTCGATTCCTGGGGTTTCTCTTGACCCAAAGAGAAATTGAAGCTGATCCCAACCAAGTATCAGCTATCCAAAACATGACAACCCCAAAATGCCTCAAAGAGCTCCAAGTCCTCGCAGGCTCCATCACAGCCTTAAGACGCTTCATACCTCAATCATCAAAGAAGTGTCTCCCAATGTACGAAGTTATAAAGCAAGCATCAAAAAGCAATCCCTTCAGATGGATGAAAGAATGCGAAGAAAGCTTGTAACAAATAAAAAAGTTCCTCACTTCACCACCAATAATGGAGAAGACAGAATCATGTGAACCATTAAAGCTATATTTATCAGCAGTTGATCTCACAATGGCAGCAGTGCTAATCAAAGAGGAAAACTCAGATCAGAAGCCCGTGTACTACGTGATCCACACACTGAAGGATGTAGAAACTTGCTATTCTAACACCAAAAAACTCGCATATGCACTTGTAATTGCTAGCAGAAAATTGAAACAGTATTTCCAAGGACGGATGATAGTAGTTATGACAAATCAACCTCTACGAAGAATCTTGCATAAACCAGATATGACAGGTAGATTAGCATCATGGACGGTGGAACTAAGCCAGTTTTACCTTGAGTTTCAGCCAAGAACGACCATGAGGTCTCAGACATTGGCAGACTTCATTACAAAATGTACCTTCTCCAACCTCGAACCAGGGGAAATGATCACTAGTTCAGAAAAAAAAGCTTGGGTACTCTTCACAGACGGGTCATCAACATCGCAAGCAGGAGGTGCAGGAATAGTTCTCACCAGTCCAGAAGGCTTCGTGGTAAAACATGTGGTGAAGTTCAAATTTCCTGCCAACAACGAAGCTGAATACGAAGGCCTGATAACAGGCCATAAGTTAGCTCATAGTTTAGAAGCATCTGTAATCGACATATTCAGTGACTCTCAGTTGGTAGTCAAGCAAGTCTTAGGGGAATTCAAGGCAATCAATGAAAGAATGGCCACATACATGCAGGTTACTCTAAAAATCCTACAAGCATTCACTTCATGGACCATAAGCAACATTGGTAGATCAACGAACCAGTGGGCAGATGCCCTCTCTAAATTAGCTACGACAAACATTCAGAAGGTCACATACCCTACCTACTTCACGGAGTTATCACACCCATCAATAGAGCTCCATGAGATCAACTACATATTGAGATAAGAAGATTGGAGAACTCCAATAATCAAGTTTATTCAAGGAAATCTCACAGAAAATGATAAACAACAGTTGAGGAAGATAGAAATAAAAGCTAAACATTACTGTATCATTGACAATAAGCTCTTCAGGCGAGCCTTGGACGAGCCACTACTCAAATGCATCAATAAAAATGAATCGCAAATAGTCATGAAAGAAATCCACTCGGGCATATGTGGAGATCACCTCGATGGAAAAAACATGGCCCTAAAGATTATAAGACATGGTGTTTTTTGGCCCGCGATATGTCAGGACTGTGAAGAATACACGAGGCAATGTAAGACCTACTAGCTCTATAACTCAAAGAATCACAGACCCTCCGTGCCCTTCAACCCAACCACCACACCTTGTCCATTCTATATATGGGGCATAGACCTGGTAGGACCACTACCAAAAAGCTCCAAAAAGTGTCAATACATCATCGTTGCAGTAGATTACTTTACCAAATGGGTAGAGGCAAAGCCTCTAACTCGAATTAGAGAAGTAGACGTAATCTTGTTCTTCATGGAAAATATATTGTTCCGTTTGGAGTACCTAGAATCATCATTACTGACAATGGAACTCAATTCACGGGAGAAAGTTAGAAGAATGCTTTTGAAGAACTTGAAGTTCAACACCTCAGCTTCGGTAGCATATCCATAGGCCAACGACCAAGTCGAAATCACAAATAAAGCAATTCTGCAAGGTGTCAAGAAAAGATTAATGGATGCCAACAGAAACTGGGTCGATGAACTCCCAAATGTGTTATGCAGCTTATGAGCCACTTCAAAAGCTGCAACAGGGCAAACACTCTACAAAATGGCATATGGTACTGAGGCGGTATTACCAATGGAAATTGGAACTAAATCTCCGTGTGTTGAAAAATTCAACCCCAAAGCTTCAGAAGAGGGTCTACGCCTAAACAATGACCTCTTAGAAGAGGTCAGAGAGTCCGCATAGTTCAAAGTCTCCAAATACCAAGAAAGGGTTGCAAAGCTATCCAACGCAAAAATCAAGCCTAGAGGCTTCAAAATCAATGACCTAGTGTTAAGAGAGGCTGCAACTTCAATGCTGTCAAAAATGAGGAAGATATCTCCACCATGGAAGCGCCCATACAAAGTAACTAAGATCACCAACTCAGGTTCATATCGCCTCGCTCAGCTCGATGGAACTCCAATAGCAAACACTTGAAATGCCATACACCTCAAAAAGTTCTATCCTTAAGAAGACAAGGAAATTGATCAAGGTCACCAATTTAAATTATTAAGTTATATAAGGTAGGTCTCCATGCTTGTAATCAAGTCGCTTTCACAAGTGAGAAACATCGACTCTGATCAAAACTGTGATGTAGGATGACAATGCTCGTTTTTTCTTAGTTTTATAAAAATTCAGCTTTCAATCAAAAACCTTATGGTCGAAAATGTTTTTTATTTTCCTTGATATTCAAAACACACACACAAGGTAAATCTCCATTTACAAAGTACTTACAAAACAAAGAAAAAGTATGCAGTTATATGCGCCAAAAGACACGGTACTCCAACGATGCAAAACTTCAAAAAAGAATAAAGGAAGCATACAGGATATATCCAGAAAAAAGGTGATATTTCTCCGAAGGAAGGCACAAGTTAACATATGATTCATGAAAATTTAGCTCCAAATACTCCACATAATTCAAAATTTCAACGATAAAGCAATGCAAAAGCAAGACAGCTAAGGTCAAATTACATAAACCTTTCGGGGTATACCCCAGGTCAAAGAAAGTAAATTAAGCACCATCAGGGAGGGTAGAAGATCCAGCTTTGCCATCCTCAGCTTTCCCCTGAAGATCTGCAAGGTAACACTCAAAGCTATGGCCTGTAACTTCAAATCCCTCTCTATCAAAACACTTCAACCACTCTCCATAACCTTCTTAAAAGTTCCAAGGGCCTCGGCCTCGCCACGTGCTAACTGAGCCGCTATATCATCTAGCTTAGTAATCAAATCAGATTTGTCAGTAATCCATTGATTCTCCTTCTCAATAAGCCCTTCCTTAGAAGCACTCAGAGCGGCTTCAAGACCACGAACTTCATTTTCCAAATCGACCACCTTCACGTTCAGAGAATAACATTCACTCATCAGGTCAGACTTTTCGGTCAAAAGTGAAAAGACCCTATCAGCAGAAGCATTGTTATCCTTAGTCAAAGCATCCGACTTCTTCTCAAGATCCAAATTTTCAGTTCTCAACGCTTGGACCTCCTCGCGAAGCTTGGTTACCTCCGCAACATCGACGACCTCCCCTAGAGCTAATAGTTTACCAAGGTCTCCAGCTACCTAACAAATAACAAGCAAGAAAGAACAAAAGTAAAAAAAAAGAGGGGGAAACAATACATTAAAAGTAGGAAAAATGAGAATATTAAAGTACCTTCTCAACATACGCCTTACACTTCTGTAATCCAGTCTTAAGAGAGTCTGCAGAACCACCAACATGCATGTTGGGTCACACACACTGTAGAAGGGGGTTGAATACAGTGTATAATAAAATTAAATTGAATTAAGAACACAAGTATGTAACAAAGAATAATCTTATTAATAAAATAGTATTACAATGGAACCGTTCTCTCTCAGTGATGAACAAATATCACGAGAGCTGCTAGGGTTACAATGAATAATATTATCGATAATGATAACACTTCTAGTATAAACCCTATGTTGTGTTTATATACCACACAGTTACAAGATAATCTCTAATTGATATCGAATATAATTCTGTATCCTAACATATATCAGTTAGTTATCTTTTCCTCCAAGTCTTCTATTCTTCATAGAATTCTTCTCCATGCATATCTGTTCTTGTTATAGTCTTGATCTTCTTTCCTTTCAATCAGCCGCCTTTCTTATCTGAAAGTCTTCTTAAGTCCTGATATTATCTCCTGATGAATATCTTCTGATATCTTAAGTTCTGATAATTTAAGTTCTGATATCTTAAGTTCTGACTTCAGTATAAGTACTGATTTCCAATTAAGTCATGATTTGTCCTGTTAGTCAAGATCTGAAAACTAAACACAAATCATTATTAGACATGACATCACAAATATATCTAACAATATCCCCCAACTTGTAAATTAGCATAATATACAAGTTCAATAAATATTTGATGATGTCAAAAACATTAAGTACAAATGTATATGAGAATTTGACTAGATAACTACAACTCACAGTCCTTATAGCTTTTACCATCCTTAAAGTCTGATATCAGCTTTAGCCTGTATATCCTTCAAAATTTAAAGTTGTAGTCCTCGACCTGGCTTCAGTGTTTGATCTCTTGAATGTCAGGAGTTGTTCTGATATAGTTCTTCAGAAGAGTTCTCTCAGCATATTCAAGTTCATTTATCATCCTCCTTTTAGCATCTTTAAGTTCAACTATATCTTCTCCTGTCTGAAAGATAGCAGCCCTGAGATCATTAATCTTTGCTTTCCTTATTTCCTGATCCAGTCTGATCAGATAAGCTTTGTCAGACTCCAGATTAAATTCAACACCCTTAATACCCAGAAAAGTAGTGATCTTGGCAGTATTGGGCTTCATCTCAACTAATTCACCATTGTGAGCTCTGTACTTTGGATAGTATGGTCTGTCAGACTTTACAGAGTAAAGTTTCTTCTGCCTCTCAATATCAGATATTAAGTATCTGGAAGCACCATCTGTTGACCTATTCTTCACTTGAAGTAGAAATAAAACATGTTGCAGTTCTTCATAATACTTCAACCGAATTGCATCCTTTCTTATCTGGAATACTCTCCCATATGTCATAAAATAAAACATTATGTCTTCTTTCAGCTTGGAATTGTAAACCATCTATACAGACTCTAATTGATTTAGTCTTTCTGGAGTTGTCCCTACTCCTGGTTCAGAAAGAGATGTAGGATCTGAGGTAGAGTTGTTTACTCTATTTTCTCATCAGCATTACCCAAACCTGTTTTATCTCTAACTTCCTTCCCTTAGAGCAATCTACCCTTAAAAACATTTGTTGAAGTCTTCATAGGTTGAGAAGATTGTTGAGCTTTAATAAACCCAGGTAGTAGAACTTTTGAAGGTTTAACATGAGCAATGTCAGAGGTTTCCTTTTCTTCTGATGTCAAGACAACTTGAGCTCTGTCAGAGGTTGCTTAAATATTGTTCTTCTTCTTCAAAATCAGACTTGTATCTTCATTAGCATTTACTCCCAGATCCATGGTTAGTATATATATCTTTACAGATTCATCAACTTTTGCCTTACCCTTGAATCTAGGATCAACTTCCACCTGTGATTTGGACTTGGCCTTAGATGCCTCAGAATTTGTCCTCTCTTTGATCACAATGCCGTTAGGCTTAGGTGGTTTCTTTGCTATGACTTGAGTTTTAGACTTTGACTTAGATTTTTCATTTTCAGCTTTCAATCTAATCTCTTCTTCCTTTAGACTTTCAATATCCATGCCTGGATTGTCCTTTAGGAACAGCCTTTTGGAGATCTCTTCATCAAGTTTCAGAGTTTGTTCATCAGAATTCATCCTTTTAGTATCAGAACTTGTTCTTTGACTTGTAGTTCTGGCTTCCCTTGATAAAGAACCATGTTAGGTCACACACACTGTAGAAGGGGGTTGAATACAGTGTCTAGCAAAATCAAATCAAATTAAGAACACAAGTATGAAACACAGAATAATCTTATTAATAAAACAGTATTACAATGGAACCGTCCTCTCTCAGTGATGAACAAATATCACGAGAGGTGCTAGGGTTACAATGAATAATATTCTCGAATAAGATAACACATATAGTGTAAACCCTATGCTGTGTTTATATAGACACACAGTTACAAGATAATCTTCTAATTGATATCGAACATAAGTCTGCATCCTAAAACATATCAACTAGTTATATTTTCTTCCAAGTATTCTATTCTTCATAGAATGCATATCTCTTATTGTTTTAGTCTTGATCTTCTTTCCTTTCAATCATCCGCCTTCCTTATCTGAAAGTCTCCTTAAGTCCTGATATTATCTCTTGATAAATATCTTCTGATAACTTAAGTTCTGACAACTTAATTTCTGATATCTTAAGTTCTGACTTCAGTATAAGTACTGATTTCCAGTTAAGTCCTGATTTGTCCTGTTAGTTAAGATCTGAAAACTAAACACAAATCATCATTAGACATGACATCACAAATATATTTAACAAACTCCCCCAACTTGTAAATTAGCATAATATACAAGTTCAACAGATATTTAATGATGTCAAAAACATTAAGTACAAATGTATGAGAATTTGACTAGATAACTACAACTTACAGTCCTTGTAGCTTTACCATCCTTAAAGTTTGATATCAGGTTCAGTCTGTATACACTTCAGAATTTAAGCAGTTGTAGATCTTTGACTTGGCTTCAATTTCTGATCTCTTTGATGTCAGGAGTTGTTCTGAGATAGTTCCTCAACAGACTTCTCTCAGCATATTCAAGTTCATTGACCATCCTCCTTTTAGCATTTTTCAGTTCAACTGTATCTTCACCAGTTTGAAAGATAGCAGCCCTGAGATCATTTATTTTTGCTTTCCTTATATCCTGATCTAGTCTGATGATATAGGCTTTATCAGACTCTAGATTGAATTCAAGTCCCTTAATACCGGAAAATGTAGTGATGATTTTTACGGTATTAGGCTTCATTTCAACAATATCATCATTGTGATCTTTGTACTTAGGACAATATGGGCTGTCAGATTTTATAGAGTAAAGCCTCTTCTGTCTTTGAATATTTGATTTTAAACAACCTGCAGCACCATATGTTGATCTGTTTTCACTTGAAGTAGAAATAGAACATGTTCCAGTTCTTCAAAATACTTCAATGGAATAGCATTCTTCCTGATCTGGAATACCCTCCCATCTGTCATAAAGTATAACATGACATCTTCTTTCAAAATAGAGTGGTACATCATTTGTACAGATTCAAGTTGATTCAATCTTTCAGAAGTTGTTCCTACTCCTGGTTCACTCAAGGAAGTTGGATCATTGGCAGTATTGTTTACTCTCTTCTCTTTAGAACTACCCAATTCTGAGTTGTTTCTAGCTTCCTTTCCTCTAATAACTCTTGCATCAAAACCACTTGATGTAATCTTCAAAAGTTGAGTAGATTGTTGAGCTTTGGTAAAACCAGGTAGTAACATCCTTGAAGGTTTAACATGAGCAATGTCAGAGGTTTCCTTTTCTTTATCTTCTGATATTAAGCCAACTTGAGCTATGTCAGAGGTTGCTTGCTTCACTGTAATATCAAATTTTACTAAGTCCTGATCTTGAACAACATGAGCTCTGTCAGAGGTTGTTTGAATATCCTTTTTCTTCAAAATCAGACTAGTATCTTTATCATTAATTATTTCTTCATTCATGATTGTCATGTATACCTTTACAGGTTCATCAATTTTTGCTTTGCCCTTGGATCTTGGATCTACCTCCACTTGTGATTTGGCTTTGGTTGCCTCAGAATTTGTCTTCTCCTTAATCATAATACCCTTAGGCTTTGGAAGTTTCTTTTCAACAATAGAAGCTTTAGGCTTGGATTTGACATTTTCTGCTTTAAGTATGGCTTCATCTTCCTTTAGACTTTCAAAGTCCATTCCTGGATTTTCTTTAAGAAATAATCTCTTTAAAATTTCTTCATCCAGCTTCTGTAACTTAGGGTCTTGATAGTAAACTATTATTTCCTTCCCATTGAGCTTCAGTTTCTGCATAAACTCTTGAATTTCACCCTGTGTAGGAACATCAGGCTTTGTCAGAACTTGTTTACCAGAACTTATTCTTCTATCAGCATCAAAGTTTGATCTCTGTATAAAAGTTTCAGCTGTCCTTGATGAAGAACCTTGACCTTGACCATGACCTCTACCCTTTTCAGAATTCCCCTGGTCATCATTTCCATCATCCTTACCCTTCAGTGGTTAAATAGATTTGCATTTGGACTTAATCACTTTCTCCCCCTTTTTGGCATCAGCAGGTAGAAGAAGAGAGATAAGCAATTCCACTGAGGATTGGATCTCATTGAGCTGAGTTTTCTGAGAAGCTTGATTCTTTAGAATTTCAGAAATCTGATCTTGTTGCTTCTCCTGAGTCTTTTCAATATACCCAATTCGGTCAAAGGCTGGCTTAAAAAACCTGTTCTTTTCCAATATTACATTCATATCTTGTTAGATCAGTGATTCTTGAATTTTTTTCACCTTGTCATGAGTTATTGAGTGTTGACCTTGAAGGTGCCTAGTACTCAATGCAGTAACTCTAAGCTGTGCCTTGAAATCATCATTTATCAGCATTTCATCAGCTTTGACCAGGTGCTCCACAAGAATTTTTTCTGTAGGAACAAACTTAACTTTGTTCCACTCCTTAGTCCACTCCTTTCCTCTAGGAGTTTCTCTCCAAGGTACTAGTGCATCCTCTCTAACAAACTTCTTGATTAGATCAGCTTTGCATGGAGCTTGTTCAGGTGCATGTCCAGATGGACCTGCTGTATCAGCATCTACATTTGTAGCAGCTTCACCAGTAATTTCAGCATTGTCAGCATCAGAACTTACAGAGCCTATAGTATCAGCATCCTCTGATAGAATAACAGTATGTGAGGCTATAGAGGTTTTAATATCATCCTCTAAATACTGATCTGTAACTAAGTTCTGATCAACATCTAAATTTTGATGCTCACCTAATATCTGATCTTCATCATCCAGATTCAGAATTGGTGTTGTTGGAACATCTGCATTGAAATCAACATCTAAAATTGGTGTTGTTGGTGGAGTAACTTGAGTGGGTGGAGCTTCCAAGTACAGAACATCAGGCACAACCAAGTTGTGAATGTCTATTTCATCACTTGTACCTGGATCTTCAGCATGTACTGGATCATTAATAGGAGACACAAGAGGTGTAGGCACTTTCTCTGGAATATCCTCTTGTTCTTGAATAGGAGACTTGTGAGCTAATTCAGCAGTGGGAAGTAATTCAATTACCACATGTTCTGTTGGGATCAGAGATTCCTGACCCCCTTCCTTAGCTGCTGCTTCCAGGATTTTTTCAGAGTGTGATGATTCACTTACAGCCCTCCTGGCTCTTTGCTTTTTAAGTCTTTTTGCTGAAGTAGAGACTTTGGGAATCATCATCAGTATTTAGCTTTCTAAGCCTTTTGAGGGGCCTAGAACTCCCAGTTTCAGTATCTTTCTGAGAAGAGATCTTCTCAGCTTCTACAACCAGAGGTTCTGATAGTGGAACCTGTTCCTCAGTATCTGACTCATCTCACAGAATAATTCTCCTTCTTTTCTACTGAGACTGTGGCACAGTCTGTGTCCTCTTGGGTTTTGAAGATGAAGGCTTCACTGGATGTGCTGAAGGTTGTGGTTGTGTTTGAGGTTGGTGAGAGATGGTATGTTCTGATGGCTGTTGTGTTGGTTGTGATGAGTTGGTGGGTTGGACATCAGGATAGACAGATGTATAAGTTTGTGGATCAGCATTTACCAAGATTTATTTTACTGATTGAGGAATCTGTAAGGGTCTCAACACTTGTTTCTTATTGTCAGCATTTAACAAATCATTAAAGGCCCTTTTTGCAAGCTTAAAGGGTGAAATTAAATCACCGGCTGGTTGGGGTTCATCATCACAACAATAAGTATATATAAGCTGACATAATCTAGCAAAGTATACTACATTTCTATCCTCTGTCATCCTATCCCCTATAAAACCTAGCACAACATTTGCAAAATCAAAATGAGTTTGATGGATAAGGGCATACCCGATTTGCTGATTCATGATGGGAATAACATCAAAGTTGGAGCATTTATTGGCGAATGCCTTGGTGATACAATCAAAGAAAAAGCTCCATTCCTTTCTGATATTTGATCTTTTCAGTTGACCCAGCTTTCCCAAACTTTTCTCATAGCCTAGACTGGCCATAAGCTGCTGTAAAATAGGATCCTCCACTGTTGAGAATGTACAACCTTCAGGTAAGTGGAGAGCTTTACAAACTGCTCCTGGAGTCACCACATGCTCGACATCTCCTGATGTGAAAATTATGCTTGGTGAACCAGCAGCACTACCATTATCAAAAAGTCCAGTTCGCCAAAATGTCAGCACTTGATTGCTTGAAATACTTTGAGGTTGGGTCAAAGTATACCCAATGTCACTATTGGCTAATAAATCTTGTATAAAGTGTAGATCTGATGGAGCTTCAGCCTTATTCAAGATTGCATCATAGTTATTTGGCACAAACTTGGCTCCATCAACAATTAAATCCTTGGTCGCCATCAGAAATAGGTGAGAAGTTAGAGTGCCTGAAAGGTGTTTAAGAAAATGTCTGTAAAGAAAACCGTCAGAAAATGTGAGAGAATAAGAAAAAGAGAGAGAGTGAATAGAATAGAAATGTGAATAAAAGATTTGAAAATCTTTTATCTCTTTTACTTAGACAACCCACGTGACAACAGTTATTGAGAAGTGGAACAGACCTTACACCTGTCAACCATGCAGCAGTTAAGACAAAAGTTAATGGGCACGGTAAATAAGTAATGATTACTTTGCACGTTCAGTTTTTCAAAAAGAAACTATTCCCACTAAACAAATGATTATCACTGCTTTATCTCACATAGTCCAATATTCTGAAAAATATAACCGTTCATGTATTGACTTAAAAGTAAACCAAGTAAATAAATACTGCCACGTCAGCATCAGAACTTGATTATTATCAGAATTTAAAAGTCATCAAAATATGGCTCCTTAACTCAAAAGGTGAATTTTTATTTCTGTAATTCTGCACATAAATACTGATATGATTTCAACAAAACTTAATTCTCAGAAGTTCCATCAGAACTTGTCCTTAGAATTTATGCAACTGACACTTAAACTGTTCATCTAAAATAACATTGATCACCACAGTAATTTTTATCATTTATATGGAGTGTAAGTGTGTGCATTAAGCTAAATATCAAACAAAGAGTAAAGTCTGATTCACTTCAGTACATCTTAGAAATAAGGCATAACTAAGAACTTTGTTCAAATTCTATTATTAGTCTGAAGTCTACTCTAGAATGAGTTTATGCATGAATCCACCTCAACTGTTTTGTGCTCATTTTATGCATCTTTTGAAATTCCTTTTTACAGTGGCTTCTCAGTGTAAGTGAGCCACGACTGCTTAACATAATTTATGCTATTATCAGAGTATTTCTCCAGTAATCAGAGAATGTGAAAAGTCACCAAGAAAATTTTATTTTGCTTTTCTAATGCATATTACTTAATACCGGCAATGCACTTAGGTCTTCCCTTCCACATACATTTTTCTCTAGATCTCAAAGGAGTACCTGATATTTATTTCTTTCCTTTTTCTTTTTCTTTTTCTTTTGATAAGTGAGGCTTATCAGCATTTAGTACATCCATAAGATTTACCAACATCAGAACATAACAGATAAGAAGCACTATTCTAGTTTTTGACTTAGTAATAAGATACACAAAGTAAACCTAACCAAGCTCAGTATCAGAATTTGCTTGTGTTAAAAGATTTCCACATAAACAATTACTTCAAACATGGGATCTTTAATATATTAAAGACTATTAGGTCAGCATCTAGCACAGTTATCCTCATTGGATTGAATAGTCACAGAAATATTCATATCACTATCAGAGTTTAGAAATTCACATCAGACAACAATCAGCACTTAGAAAATTTCAATTTAAGCACAGAATACACAAAGATAGTAATATCTGTGAATACTGATCATAAAGTCTGATGTATCAGAACATAAACTAAGCAGATTTAGAGAAAGAACCTGTAACCATTCTAAGTTCATTTACCAATCTTGTAAAAGTAGCTTCACACAGTGGTTTTGTGAAGATATCTGCTAGTTGTTGATCTGTTGGAACAAAGTACAATTCCACTGTACCCTCTACCACATGTTCCCTTATGAAGTGGTACCTAATGCTGATGTGCTTTGTCATTGAGTGTTGAACTAGATTACCAGTCATAGCAATAGCACTTTGATTATCACAGTAAATAGGGATTTTAGAATATTTTAACCTATAATCCGGTAACTGATTCTTCATCCAAAGAATCTGTGCACAACAGCTTCCTGCAACAATGTATTCTGCTTTTGCAGTTGATGTGGAAATTGACTTTTGTTTCGTGCTAAACCAAGAAACCAATCTGCCTCCAAGAAATTGGCAGCTTCCACTTGTGCTTTTTCTGTCAATTTTGTATCCTGCAAAATCTGCATTTGTGTAACCTATTAGCTTAAAGTCTGATTCTCTACGATACCACAATCCCAGATCAGTTGTACCCTTAAAGTACTTGAGAATTCTTTTCACAGCTGTTAAGTGAGGTTCTCTTGGATCTGCTTGAAATCTTGCACAAAGACAGGTAGCATACATGATATCAGGTCTACTTGCAATTAGATAGAGTAATGAGCCAATCATACCTCTGTAATCAGTAATATCTACTGATATACCAGTATCCTTATCCAATTTTATTGCAGTGGCCATAGGAGTGGATGCACTTGAACAATCTTGCATTCCAAATTTCTTCAACAAATTTCTGGTGTACTTAGATTGACAAATAAAAATTCCTTCCTCATTCTGCTTGACTTGAAGGCCCAGAAAGTAGCTAAGTTCTCCCATCATACTCATTTGATATCTTGACTGCATTAGCTTGGCAAACTTTTACAAAGTCTGTCATTTGTAGAACCAAAAATGATATCATCAACATATATCTGTACCAAAAGTAAGTCCTTTCTATGGTTGAGATAGAATAAAGTTTTATCAATAGTCCCTCTGTTGAATCCACTTTCCAGAAGAAACTGAGCTAATATCTCATACCATGCTCTTGGAGCTTGCTTAAGGCCATAAAGTGCTTTATCAAGTCTGTAGACATGATGAGGAAATTTTTAATCTAAAAAACCTGGAGGTTGTTCAACATATACTTCTTCTTCCAATTCTCCATTAAGAACAACACTTTTTACATCCATTTGAAAGACTGTAAACTTTTTGTGAGCAGCATAAGCCAAAAATATCCTTATGGCTTCCAATCTAGCAACTGGTGCAAATGTTTCATCATAATAAATTCCCTCCTGTTGAGAATATCCTTTTACAACCAGCCTTGCTTTATTCCTTGTAATTATGCCATCACTATCAGTTTTGTTTCTGAACACCCACTTTGTACCAACAACTGATCTGTTCTTTGGTCTTGGCACTAGGGTCCAGACTTTATTTCTTTCAAATTCATTTAACTCTTCCTGCAATGTTTGCACCCAATCAGCATCTTGAAGAGCTTCTTCCACTTTCTTTCGTTCAGCCTGAGAAAGAAAAGAGTGATAGAGACATTCATTTGATGTTGATGTTCTAGTTCTTATACCTGCTTAAGGATCTCCAATAATCAAGTCAGGTGTATGTGCTTTAGTCCACTTCCTTGCAGATGGAAGATTATCTTTAGAACTGGATGCTTCCCCATGATCCATGTTGTCTCCATCAACATTCTCTGATGCTCCCCTGAAATTATGCTCTCTGAGTTGGATCCTTCAGAATTTGAGTTTCTAGAATTATCAGAATTTGGCCCATCAGAACTTGATGAATCATAATTTGAGTTTCCAGGATTATCAGAACTTGCCCCATCAGAACTTGAAGAGCATGTTCTTGGTTCTGATGCTTCTTGAGATGTGGTTGGATCTTCAATATGCCCCCCTGCACAGGTGCATTTTCCTTTGGCATAGTCATCACAGTTTTAATAACATCAGAGTTTAACCCATCAGAGTTTGCAGTATCAGGATTTAGACTATCGAAATTTACAGAATCTGAATTTAAAGCTTCATTCTCAAATCTCAGCTGATCATGATCATTAAAATCTTCAAGTCCAGTAATCTTCTTATCATCAAAAGAGACATTGATAGATTCCATGACAACCCTTGTTCTTAAATTTTAGACTCTGAAGGCTTTTGTGGAAAGTGGATATCCAACAAAAATTCCTTCATCAGCTTTTAGATCAAATTTGGATAGCTGTTCAGGATGTGTCTTAAGAACAAAACACTTGCATCCAAATACATGAAAGTACTTCAGATTTGGCTTTTTTTTTCTTCACCATCTCATATGGTGTCTTTCCATGCTTGTTGATAAGTGTTGCATTCTGAGTAAAACAAGCAGTCTGCACAGCTTCAGCCCAAAAGTAAGTTGGTAACTTTGCTTCATCAAGCATAGTTCATGCAGCTTCAATAAGAGTTCTATTCTTTCTTTCAACAAATTAATTTTGTTATGGAGTTCCAGGAGCAGAAAATTCCTACTTTATTCCATGGTCTTTGCAGAACTCTTCCATAGTCAAATTCTTGAACTCAGTGCCATTATCACTTCTTATGATTTTCACAGAGTCTTTAACCAATTTATCCAGTTGTTTGACATGATCAATCAAAATAGATGAAGTTTCACTTTTTGTGTGCAAGAAATACACCCATGTGTATCTGGTAAACTCATCTACTATGACCATAACATATTTCTTCTTTGCAATAGACATGACATTCACTGGACCAAATAGATCAACATGTAGTAGGTGATAAGGCTCAAGAATTGAAGATTCAGTCTTGCTCTTGAATGAAGATTTTCTTTGTTTTGCCTTTTGACATGAATCACAAAGGCCATCAGGAGCAAATACTGATTTTGGCAGTCCTCTCACAAGATCTTTCTTGACAAGTTCATTTATATTATTGAAATTTAAATGAGAGAGTTTCTTGTGCCAATCTCAGCTTTCTTCAATTGATGCTCTACTTAACAGACAGATTGCAGAACCATCAGTACTTTTTGAAAGCTTGGCTTCATAAATGTTACCATGCCTGTATCCTTTCAGAACAACTTTGCTTGTAGATTTGCTTACAACTTCACAGTGTTCTTCAAAGAAATCCACATGATAACCTCTGTCACAGATTTGACTAACACTTAGCAGATTGGGTTTAAGTCCTGAGACTATAGCTACTTTTTCAATAATGACATTCCCAAGATTAATATTTCCATATCCCAGAGTTTTTCCCATGTTGCCATGTCCATAAGAAACACCTGGGCCAGCTTTCTCCACAAAGTCTGATAGCAGGGCTTTATTTCCAGTCATATGTCCTGAACATCCACTGTCCAGAACTAGGATGTTTTTTCTATTGCCCTGCAATCACAAAGACCACTAATGATTAGTTTTAAGGACCCGAACTTGCTTGGATCCTTTGGCCTTATTAAGTTTGTTAACATTTGCAGCGGATTTAACATCAGAGTTTATGTTAACATTTTTCTTATCAGAATTTACAGTATCAGACTTTGCATCAGAACTTACACTAAAAGGAATAATACTAACTTTCTTTAAAGAAGTTTTTATTTGATAATAATCATAGTACAAACTATGATATTCCTTACAAGTATAAATGGAATGCCTTAAACTACCACAATGAAAACAAGGATTTTGTGGCCTATATCTAACACACTGACTCTTAACTCCTGATTTTAAAGGTAAGGAGTTTATGTTTTTATTCTTCCTGCAAAAAGAAGCCAGATGGTTAGTATTTCCACAGTTATAACATTTCTTTCTAAGAGCATTAGGAACAGGCTTATAATCATTGCTTTTATTCCCACCTTCCTTTCCATTCCTATTTTTCCTAGGTGGCTTTACCTTGTTTAAATTCTTAACATCTTTCAGCTTATGCTTAAGCTGCTTCTTTGTCATTAAGCCTATGTTATCTTCGGTTGGCTTCCTATTTTGGTTTGTCAGAAGTTAATTTTTTTTTAACTTCTGATTTATCAATATCATACTTTACAGCTAAAAACTTAACAGGATTTACCTTTGGCTTCTGTTTAACAACTATAGGCTCAATTTCTACAGTTCCTTTATTATTCTTATCATCTCCATAACCTAAGCCCTCTCTCCAGTTTCTACTACTTAACAAATTATGAGTTGTTCTTCCAGAGTTAGTCCAAGTCCTGATAATCTCTCTTTCCTTTTCTAACTCAGTTTTTAGAGATTGATTCAATTTTAACACTTCATCTCTAACATAAAAAGCATCATCTTTTCTTTCTGAGTTTGATGGAACATAACTAACTCTTTTTCTAAATAGTCGTTCCTTTTCTTAAAAGCCACATTTTCAGAAGTTAATCTATCATAGGTTAAAGTTTGATCTCTATAACTAATGAACATGGTTTTAAGATATCTTCTCAACTCAGTAATATCATCAGTATGAAAAGCATAAGTTGTTTGAGGTACCTTTAACTCAACAGCTTCAGAACTGCTATCAACATTTGCCATTAAAGCATAGTTCACCTCACTTTCAGAATCTGAAGTGTCTGTCCAACTTTTCTTCTTTGTGACAAGTGCCTTGCCTTTGTCACCTTTTCCTTTCTTGCAGTCAGGAGATATGTGGCCTTTCTCACCACAGTTGTAGCATTTGACATTTGAGTAATCTCCTCTGTCAGACTTTCCTCGTTTGCCTTTAGATTTTCTGAAACCTTTCTTATCAGAACTTGCACCTTTCCTGGAAATTTTCTTTCCCCTTCTGAAATTCCTGTATACAATCTTTGTGATTCCTTTCACCATAAGAGCACACAACTTCATCATCTCTTCATCAGGGTCCATCTCAGATAGACTTTCAATTTCTGAATCCTCATCACTATCAGGACTTGATGACTCACTATCAGACTTTGTGATGAGAGCTTTTCCTTTGCTTTTCTTTGAGATAGCCACTTTAGGGGATTCCTCCTCAGCCTTAAGAGTAACTGTCCTTGACTTTCTCCCATGCCTCTTGCTTCTTTGATCCATCTCAAGTTCATGAATTTTGAGCATACCATAAATTTCATCAAGAGTAGTTTCATCAAGAGCATAGTTGTCTCTTATAGTAGTTGCCTTCAAGTCCCAACTTTCAGGAAGAGCTAAAAGGAATTTAAGATTAGTATCTTTAAGATCATATTCCTTATCCACCAGTGACAGATCATTCAAGAGTTTGACAAATCTGTCATATAAACCAGTTAATGACTCATCAGGTTTTAAGTCAAAGTGCTCATACTCTTGAGTGAGTATAGTCCTCCTGTTCTTCTTAATTGAATTAGTTCCCTGGCATCGTCTCCAAGGCATCCCATATCTCCTTTGCAGTCTTGCAGTTAATTACCCTGTTTGACATGACATTATCAATGGCACTATGCAGCAAATGTCTTACCTTTGCATCCTTTGCAATAGATGAGATATCTTCAGCTGTAAATTCACTTTTCTCCTTTGGTACAGTCTGTGCTGGCTGATCTGCTACTACAACAGAGAGCTTGGTTGCCTTATGTTGTCCTTCATTAATTCTGTCAAGGCATTCTGGATCTGTTGCTTCCAGAAACATAGACATCCTCCCCTTCTATATGGGATATTCAGAAGGTTTCAGTATGGAAACCCTAATAGTCTCATATCGATTATGGATTTGAGTGTTTGGAGTTTCTTCAGTTTTGGTGGGCTTGGTTGGAGTTTGTGTTTCTTCAGACATGATTGTTTTTGGATCTTTACTGTATGTATGTTAACAGATTGCTCTGATACCACTTGTTAGGTCACACACACTGTAGAAGGGGGTTGAATACAGTGTCTAGCACAATCAAATCGAATTAAGAACACAAGTATGAAACACAGAATAATCTTATTAATAAAACAGTATTACAATGGAACCGTCCTCTCTCAGTGATGAACAAATATCACGAGAGCTGCTAGGGTTACAATGAATAATATTCTCGAATAAGATAACACATATAGTGTAAACCCTATGCTGTGTTTATATAGACATACAGTTACAAGATAATCTTCTAATTGATATCGAACATAAGTCTGCATCCTAAAACATATCAACTAGTTATCTTTT
Organism: Apium graveolens; assembly: GCF_009905375.1. Classification (NCBI taxonomy): domain Eukaryota; kingdom Viridiplantae; phylum Streptophyta; class Magnoliopsida; order Apiales; family Apiaceae; genus Apium; species Apium graveolens. The sequence continues at coordinate 187,195,029 of NC_133654.1, read as the reverse complement.
TTTCCAAGTATTCTATTCTTCATAGAATTCTTCTTCATGCATATCTCTTCTTATTTTAGTCTTGATCTTCTTTTCTTTCAATCAGCCGCCTTCCTTATCTGAAAGTCTCCTTAAGTCCTGATATTATCCCCTGATAAATATCTTCTGATAGCTTAAGTTCTGACTTCAGTATAAGTACTGATTTGCAGTTAAGTCCTGATTTGTCTTGTTAGCTGAAAACTAAACACAAATCATCATTAGACATAACATCACAAATATATCTAACAAACCCCTGCCTTGACTTAGACCTCTACTCCTTTAAGAGTTTCCCTGGTCTTTATTATCATCATCCTTACCCTTCAGTGATTGATCAGTTATGCATTTGGACTTAATTACTTTCTCCCCCTTTTTGGCATCATCTGGAAGAAGCAGGGAGACAAGCAATTCCACATAGTTTTGGATTTCATTGAGTTGGTCTTGTTGAGCAGCTTGATTCTTTAAAATATCAGATAGTTGAGCTTGCTGCTTTTCTTGAGTCTTTTCTATATACTCAATGCGGTCAAAGGCTGGCTTAAAAAACCTTTTCTTGTCCAATGTGAACTTCATGGTTTGCTTAGTCACTATGTCTTGAAGTTTGTCCACCTTGGCTTGAGTTATTGAGTGTTGACCTTGAAGGTTCCTGGTACTCAATGCAGTAACTCTGAGCTGTGCTTTGGAGTCATCATTCATCAACATTTCATCAGCTTTAGCCAGGTGATCAGCAAGAATATCTGCAGTAGGAACAAAATCAACTTTGTTCCACTCCTTGATCCATTCTCTTCCTCTGTTAGTTTCACTCTAAGGAACTGGTTCAACCTTTCTCACAAACTTCTTAATCAAATCAGCTTTACAAACAGTTTGTGAAGGTGCATGTCCAGAAGGACCAGCTGCATCAGCATTGATATTTGCAGCAGCTTCACCAGTATTTCCTTCAATACTGAATCTTCAATATCAGCATCTTTTAATAGAATGATTGTATGTGAAGAAATAGAATATTCATCTTCATGGACATCAGCATCTATCAATGGAGTTGCTGGTGGAGTGTGCTGAGAAAGATGTGAAGTGGATGGAGCTTCCAGATACAAGACCAAAGGCACATCCAAGTTGTTGATATCAATTTCAGCACTTGTGCCTGGGTTTTCAGCATGTACTGGAGAGATTATTGGAAACACAGGAGGTGGAGTAGTCTCTGGCTCTTGGATTCAAGATTTGTGAGCTTCATGAAGTTCTGGCTCAGCACTTCGAAGAGATTCAACTACAGTAGGGTCTTGTGGGATCATAGATTCATGACCCCCTTCTACAGCTGCTGCTTTCATTCCTTCTTCAGAGGTTGATTCTTCTACAGCCCTTCTTGCTATTTGCTTTTTAAGTCTCTTAGCTGGTGGAGAGACTCTGGGAGCTTGATCATCAGAGTTTAGCTTTCTAAGCCTTTTTAGGGGCCTGGAACTCCCAGTTTCTTGAGCTGTCTGAGAAGAGACCTTCTCAGCTACTTCAGCAACAGGTTCTGATGGTGAACATGTACCTCATCATCAGACTCATCTCTTAAAATCATCTTCCTTCTTTTCTGATGTGCTTGAGGTACTGTCTTAGTCCTCTTTGCTCTAGAATAAGAAGTTTTTCTTGATTATATGCTGATAGATGGTTGGCATGTTCTGATGTGTGTCTTTGTTGAGTGGCAGTAGTAGGTTCTGATGGCTGTTGAGGTTGTGATTGTTGTTGGTTAGTGGTGGGTTCTGATGGCTGTTGTGTGTTGGTGGGTTAGACATCAGGATATATCAATGAATAGGTATCAGAATCAGCATTTATCAGAGGTTGCTTTACTGATAAAGGAATTCTAAGGGGTCTCAAAACTTCCTTCTTGTTGTCAGCAATTAAGTGATCAGTAAAAGCCCTCTTAGCTAATCTAAAAGGTTCTATGTGATCACTTGCTAGTTGTGGTTCATCAGATGTACAGTAACTGTAGATTAACTGACAGAACCTAGCAAAGTAAACTACATTCCTGTCCTCATGCATCCTATCTCCTATAAAACATAACACAGTCTTTGCATAATCAAAATGAGACTGGTTTAAGAGTGCATACCCAATTTGTTGTGTCAGAATAGGAATGACATCAAAATTTGAGCATTTGTTGGCAAACGTCTTCGTGATGCAATCGAAGAAGAAGCTCCATTCCCTATAAATATGTGGGCGTTTGAGTTGACTCATCTTAGCCAAACTCTTTTCATACCCTAGATTAGCCATCATTTGCTGTAGCAAGGGCTGTAATAACCCCAAATTTTGGAATTTTTGAAACCCTTATGAATAGTGTTTTTTGCTGATTATGCTGAATAAGAAAACTTTTCATACCACACTATGTAGGGGTTCTTTTATTGATCTTCTGAGATATTATTAGTACTCTATGTGGTATATAAGTGTATATAAAGATCGTCAGAATCCAAATCCGAACACTTTGATTTTTCCCGAAAATCCACCAGATACCGAAAGAATTGAGTATAAGGTAACAGGATAAAAAGGATTTAAATTAAAGGATTTTAATAGAGGATCATAAAAGGAATATAATGTATTGAGAGAGGATAAGGGAACATAAGTAATGATATCCCGGGTATGATCCCTCAAACGATAAACGAAAACGAAAGTTAAGCGAACTGCGTAACAGATCAGCGACCATTAGCCAAATAATTAAAATCTAATAAAAGAGATTAGTGGGGATGATGTCATCAAACCAATGAGAAGAGGACAAAGGAGGGTGGATGACATCACATGGTGACATAAGCATGACCAAGCAAGTGTGTTGTTGGTTGAATGAGAACCACACAAAAGTTACCATGGTAAAAGGTAAGAAAACAAAACAAAACAAATCAAAATCAACCAACCAACAAATCATTTCACCAAAACACAAAATTATTCCATTCTTCATCTTTGCTCTCGGCTTTCCTTCATTTTCAAGGATAAGAAAATCCAAATTCAAGCTCCAAGCATTGTTAAATCGTGAGGTAATTATCCAAGGTTCCTTGTACTTAGATATAGTTATCCTATGAATCTAAGCTCCAAATTCCTTCACAATCTCTTCCTAAAAATCATGGAAGAAGATGGTGAATAGTGTTTTTCAAGAACTAAAATTTTTGTTCTTGAAGTTTTGTTTAGTTTAAGCTTGGATAAGGACTTTAAGGGTGATTCCAAGCCATTCTCTTGATTCTCCACTCTCCAAGGAAGGTATAACCCCTCCAAACCCTAACTTTATTTGAGTAATTAGGTTTAGTTTTGTTGATTTTAATTCATGGGAGGCTTGCTTGTTGTGAATGTAGAGATTAGTTAGTTTTGTGAAGTTTTGGGGTGGTAATTCTTGGATTGTTGATTAATGAACTTAAGTGTAGTTAAATTCAAGTTTAAGAATAAGTATAAATTGTTAATGTTGAGTTGTTGGGGCTGTTATGATGTAGTATAAATGGAGTTTTGATTGGGTTGTGATTGTGGATTGATTGTGGGTTGAATTGGAGTGTTTTAAATTTGGGTAATCGCGTAAACATAGTCGTCGTAATGTCCGATTTACTTTAGGTTGTTTTTGTTCTTAACATTAGGACCCGTGAACTCACTGCTAGGTTTTTACCATTTCCATGATTAGATAGTTCATGTTACGAGCTTCGTTTTGATATGTAGTTCGTTTGATTCCGATGTACGGTTTAGGAGAAACGGCCGTTTTAAGTAACGACGTTTCGCGAATGAATCATTACCCTCGCCTTACTTTGAAACCTTGGTTAAGGACCTTAAATGACTAATTGGGGTATGAAACATTTATGAAAAGTGGATTAGGCAGTTGGTAAGGTACTCGCGAAAGAATTGCCTTAAAACCCTTAATGGTTAATTTATTAAAAATGGTGGAGCCGAGGGTACTCGAGCGACTTAAGAGAATCAGTGAGCGCAAAGCGAGCGTTAGAGTCTAAATTGGTTAAAGTATAGATTTATAAGTGACTTTGGTTTAATTCCAACTTAAATGTTGTTTATAGGTTACCAGACTCATCCCAAGCCATTTGTAACCCCCAGTCGCTCAGGCAAGTTTTCTACCCGTATAACTGTTGTTGTGATGTATATGTGTATATGCATGATCTTGTGATAAATGCATATTTGTTATTAGCAAATTCTTGCGATATATTGGAGCATGTGATATGGTATATATGCATGCCTATTTCGTATTCTTGATGTATATATCTGTTGGTTCAAATGCTTATTAGTTGCATAATACCTATGCTAGAGATAAGCAGTAGTTGCGTATACCCTGAGTACAGGGGACCCAAAGGTGAACCCTTTTCTAAAACCGGGAGTAGATGTTCTCGAGTATATGATATATATATATATATATATTTATATATATATATTATGGTTTTTAAAAACTATTAATCGAATAAGGTTTATTCGATAACTTTATATTATTTAATGAATATTACTTGAATATTCATTCGAGGACTTATGACTCTGTTTATATTATTTAATGAATATTACTTGAATATTCATTCGAGGACTTATGACTCAGTTTATATTATTTAATGAATATTAATTGAATATTCATTTGAGGTCCTATGACTCTGATTATTTACTAAATAATATTCTTTATTTTATTAAAGAATAATGTTTCGATAATCAAACATATTTTCGATTATTCAAATAAAGATAGTACTTTCGTATAAGTATATCTTTGGTTATTTATTATTCATTTCAAGTATAAGTTTTAAAACTTTTACTTCAATTATTTTTATAAGGATTATCCTTATGGGAATATTATTAAATGATAATATTTAGATATTTTTCTAATATCTCGGGACTGATTTACTTTATTAAATCAGCATTACTCCAAACACTCTTTAAAGTGTTTTCGAGTCTTCAAAATGATTTTTAAAAGTTAGAGCGGATCCCAAAACTCATTTTTATATTTAAGATCTTCCTTTTAAAGGGGATTTAAATACTCGCTCAAAACCTGAGGGATCCGGCTCTGTGGTGTATTTTATATTCGCAACGAGGTTGCTGTTTTGGTAAATGAATTGATTACTTACCCAACGTTCGGGAAGTAAGTCCATCTATTGATGAACCAGACTTATGTATAATATGAATTGTAATAATGGCAAGGAATATGTAAATTATTCAGAAACCCCTTTTGAGGTGAAATGGTTTATAATTGTGGAATAAAATGACTTGTGTTCTTTTTGGTTTTCATCTCTGAGACTATAACTTGTGGTGTGTGTGTCTATATTGTGGGGTCACAGTACGCAGCAGTTGGTTGATTGATAAGGTTAAGTATTATTAAGGGAAATGGAACTCGTGACAACCCGAATTCTCGACCCCGGATTTGGGGGTGTTACAGAAATGGTATCAGAGCGAAGCGTTATAAACCTCAGAGATGATGTGACGTTATGATAATAAGTTCACTAAGAAAATAAGAACTCTTGCCAAGTTCATAGCCGGACTACCTAACGTAGTACTGACAGTTAAAACCCTTATGGGAACCCTTATAAATATCATGATAGAAGTATAGTTCGTTATCGTATATGGTAGCGGGACTCCGAACCCTGAGGTTGAGGAGCAACAACGCGATGATGTTTTATTAGTTATTGGAGATCAGATTGTGGATCCGATAGAGCATCCTAACACGAGACCGGATGATGTTCATATTGAGGATGTAGCGGTTGAGGATGTTATCCTAGAAGGGATTATCGCTGAGAAGGATCCTGTGAAGGATCCTCACAAGAATGAATAAAGGACCACTGAGGAATTGATGGCCATGGTTAGGGCAACTACCAGAGGTAGGATTGGCCGGTCACTACCAGAGGTTCGTTCAAGTTTGTAAAGATAGTAGCCCCTTTAACGCGGCTTACTCGTAAGACTGAGAAGTTCTAATGGAAAGAGAAATGCGAGAACAGCTTTTAAGAACTGAAGCAAAGATTGGTGGCGGCCCCTATGATGGCATTATCGGATGGAAAAGGAGATTTTGAGATGTGTAGTTACACTTCGCATAAGGAATTAGGGTGCTTCTTATACAACACAACAAGGTAATCACGTACGCGTCAAGATAATTAAGGGAATATAAAAATTCGATATCCTCACCCATGAGCTTGGGCTCGTGGCAATAGTTTTGCCCTAAAGATTGGAGGCACTACTTGTATGGAGAGAAGTGCGAGATTTACCTAAGCCATAAGTGCTCTAGTACATTTTCCCGTAGAAAGAGCTCAACATACGCCAGAGGAGGCGGTTAGAGCTAATCAAGAATTATGATTGGGAGATTCTTTATCATTCGGGGAAAGCCAATGTGGTGGCTGATGCCCTTAGTAAAAAGGAGAAACTCAAGATGATAATGTCTTTGGGAGAGTTTATAATAGATTTTGAGAAAATGGAAATAGGAGTGAAGGTAACCGGAGCCGGTACCGAAAAGATGTTTGAGATTGCAATATAGTCCGAATTATCTGAAAAGAACATATTGTGCCAGAAAAAGTGATTAATGAAGGCAGAGAGCCAACAATTAGATATTAAGATTACTACCGAGAAAGATGATAAGGGAATAATGAGGTATTCCTACAGAATTTGGGTTCCAAATGTTCAAGAGCTTAAAGATGAAATCTTAGATGAAAGCTAGTTTGAGAAATAAGATTTAGAGCGAACCCTGAACGTGATAGTCAGGGAGGTCGCCATCAAGATAGAAGGAACCCATAACATAATGGAGTGGAAAATGAGGATTTTAACGTATAAGATAACCCCAAGTATGGGAGAAGGATGAAACATTTCATACTAAGGAAACAGAAAGTCGAGTAAGGAAAGGAGACCCGAGACGGTACTCCTATACGGCAATTCATGGACCTCTCTAAAAAGAACTTAGACTATTATCCCCAACCACCACCTTGAGGAAACAATACGGCGAGAAATTCTTTCAGGTTCTTTAAGTCGCTAAGCTCTCAAAGTTCCAAGGAACAAGCTGACCCAGTCGAGGCAAGAGCCTGGCTAAAGGAAATACAGGAATCATTTGAGATTCTAAATGATTGACGAATCACAAAAGACTGTTTTTGTCACTTACCCTCCTAAGAGAGAGACCACCCACTGGTGAAAGACCAAGAAAGGCACGGAGCCAGAGGTTAGAATAAACTGATTAAAGTTCAGTCAATTATTTTCGGGAAAGTAATTCCCAAGGTTATGGAAAGAGTGTAAAAGCTTTAGAGCCGGAACAAAGGCGGACGAGTATGATGAAATATGAAGCTAAGTTGTAAAAGTTGTCAAGATTCGTTCTGATGACAAGAATCTTATAACGATGTGATGTTTGAAATCAATGCTTATGTTGGGTTGGTTCATGAAATAATTATAAGAGAAAGGAAAATAAAAAGAAATTGAAGTGGAAAGGAATATAAAGGCAATAGAGATTGAGGAATGATAAGGAAGTTGGGTATGAGGAAACCCTAAAGACTCGTAGCAATAGAAATAGAAAAGTATGTAATCGTCAGGATGAGGGTGATTCACCATGAGTTAAATAGATGGTTGAAGGCATAAGAGATACATATATTTTATCCCCTGTAAGTTGGGAGGACTCAAGGAAACCTTGAGATAGTTCGAAGGATAAATAATGAGACGCGGATAGACTGAGGAGACAAGGAAGTAAGAAATTAGGAAAATTGGATGAAGGAAGTGACCTTCAAGAATGTGAAGTGTAAGACCGGTGGCTTGATACCCAGAAAGGGAGATGCCAGGTATGAAAGATATCCCAACATTGAGGTGACTGTTGAGATAAACAACAAAAGTAAATAAGGAATTATTAAGAAGAAGTTCACGTTGAACACGACCAATATCTTCCAGAACATCCTTGTTATCGTTACCAAATTAGGCAAGAAAAGCGGATAACCATTGTTATCTTTTGGAGGCCATATTGATTGACCTCATTTTGAATACAGATGTTATTGTGAAATTAGGCATATACTATCGAGGTGGAAATGATTGAATAAGACACCCTTATCAGGGATATATGACTTGATTTATCCATGGAAGGATGCATGTACCTTTTTAAAGGTGGAATTAAGGATAGAACATCGGTAACTTAAAATAAATCCTAGGGGAATGCATAAAGGTTGGCATTTCACCCTTAATGGGGATAGAATGAGTTTTGACAGTATGAATTGGAAAGGATTAAGGTAATAACAACCTTTAAGAATCAGTGGAGAAATTTTTCAGAAGTATATAGACAATGATTCTGGTATTAATAAAGGGTATCTTGATATGCCCTGTATCTAGGAAATACAGGAGGAACGATTCAAGGATAACCTTAGAGGTTTTACAAGGAGAAAGGTAATATTCAAATTTCTCAAGAATAGAAATGTTGATAAAGGAAATATGACGTAATTATAATGATGCCAAGTGGGGCACGTGTTAAACCACGAGAAAGTATGGATCGAACCAGTAAAGGTCGAAATTGTTCAGGGCAATTAGGGCCTAAGATAAAAGATGTTCTAAGTATGATTGAGAGTCAGTCGTGATAGTGATTAACCTCTAAAGACTGAGGCAATAACTTATGGAAAAATGGTGATATTTTTTTTACTCATTAGATTTTAAGGAAAACATCTTCACACAAGTAGTGATTAAGTGAGGTAGAAAATTTAGTTGGAGGTGGTTAAAAGGACATGATTGTAAGGAAATTTTACTATCAGGAAAGGCCAAAGAGGTGGCCAACACTTTAAGTGTAAGAGGACAATTATAGGCGCTTGTGCCAAAGGAATACAGTGATGATGGTTAAAGCTGTGAAGGTTGTATTATGATTTTGAAGATTGACATTCCTTCTGATGACTGTGCAATACCCAACCGTAATAGTAGTTGGTAAAGGTTTAATTCGTGTAATCGCCATGAGCAGGCTATCTATCTCAGAAGGTACTATCTTGAGATAATTCAGGACCATGTTTCAAAAAGGACTAGACGAACCTTTGAGTTAAGTCTTCTATTTAGGGCGTATGATTAAGAATGGTATTAACCTGCTATCGTTGCTTTGATTGAAACTCTTCTGCAATTTTATCTGCTTCATGTCATATGTACGTCAAGTTCAAGAGAGTTCTTCATGAATCATGAACGGTGATCATGTTACCTCCTTAGAAGAATTCGATACGAGATGTATGGACTCCGTATAGTTAGCTATTAAGACTTTATGGAAAATGAATGATTATAGTAGGTCAACGGTGGACCCTAGTAGTGCAGCAATGATTCTGCGAGTAATGAGTCGATTACAACCGTGAGAGTTGTATTGGAATGGATGTTGAGATTGAGTACCACTAATCGGGTCGTGGTGGTGTATAAGTTATCATTGATAGACTAATTAAGTAGATTATCTAGCTATTGAATACTTATTCCTTCTTATCAATAGAGAGTCGTATTACTATACGAGGAAGGTTGCGGTGCAAGCATAGAATTCTAGTAACGATGATGTATAGAATGAGATCCCAGATTCGATTCTCGATGTCGAAGGAGTTTCAAAGGTGATTGTGTATAAGCTCGAGGAAGAGCATGGGTCCATAGAATGATGGACGGAATAGAAAAAATATTTAGGCATGTGAAATACGATGCTATAATACTTGACGTTGATATAAATACATATATGTTTTGTTCTCCTATGACAAACCTCTATAGTTCAGAGGTAGGTTCCAAGCCAGATATTTCGTGGCAGTATATTTTTTCATATATATAATTCTCTTCAATTCGTTCTTTTCTCTTCTTTTCATTTCATATAAACTGAGAAGAACAACCCTTCCAGAAGGGGAGGTATTGCCGAATGACTATCTATCTGTGTGATAGAAGCCGAGTAGGATACCATCTATTGTTTAATTGCTTGTCAAGTACTAAAGCTGGCCACCTTCTGTACTAACTATGCAATGTAACAAGTGTTCATGATCATAGTGATCTCTCAATAAATTATTTTACTTCTATATGAAGGACCAAGCTTTCGAAGATGGAGGCAGCTAGAGAGGAAGTGGTACCAAGTATGGTGATATTCCGATTCTAACGCGTTCGTGATACTAAGGTTGATGCGATTATTAAAAGGTTATAGAATGCTAACGAGCAAAGGTGTAACCAGTATAATATTAGGAACGGAAGGTAGTAGCGATTACGAACTGGAAATGAATGGGTATTGAGAAGCAAAGGCTCTAATGCTAAAAGCTATAATAAGAGTCTGTGCAATAGACTTGGAAGAATTTGGAATGATCACTTAACGCGGATGAGTTTTCTCACGATAATAGATAGTATGTCAGGTATCGAGATGTCGTCTTATGAGATCTTTGAGGGAAGACAATGTCGATCTCCCTTATGTTAGGATGAAGTTGTAGAGCGCAAGATGCTCGGACCTGCAGTAGTCCAAAGGACCATGGATATAATAGATCTAATCAGAGGACGGCTGGTAGTAGCCCAAGATGGACATAAGAAGTATGTTGATTTGACAATGAAAGGACAAAGTGTATGAAGGAGGGAACCTTGTATTGTTAAAAGTATTCCCTTAAAAAGAATTGATGAGGGTTGGAAAGAAAGGAAAGTTTAAGTCCACGAATTGTTGGACCCTTGGATATATTAAGACGTATTGGGAAGTTAGCATATGAGCTATCCCTACCCCCGAACATGTAGCAAGTCATAACGTGTTTCACGTATCAATGTTAAGGAAGTGTAATTCGGATTCCAGATAAATAGGGGCATATGAGCGCATAGACATGCAACCAGACGTAACCTATATGGAGCAACCAGAAAGGGTTATAGACTGAAAAAGGGATAAGTGCTTAAGAGAAGGGTTATCAAACTATTCAGAGTTTGATGGAAGAACCACAATGTGGGAAAATTTACTTGAGAGTTAGAAAGTGCAATTCTAAGAGAGTATCCCTATTCATTTTATATCTGATTCCGGGACGGAATCCTTTTAAGGAGGGGAGACTGTAATAACCCCAAATTTTGGAATTTTTGAAACCCTTCTGAATAGTGCTTTTTGCTGATTATGCTGAATAAGAAAACTTTTCATACCACACTATGTAGGGGTTCTTTTATTGATCTTCTGAGATATTATTAGTACTCTATGTGGTATATAAGTGTATGTAAAGATCGTCAGAATCCAAATCCGAACACTTTGATTTTTCTCGAAAATCCACCAGATACCGAAAGAATTGAGTATAAGGTAACAGGATAAAAAGGATTTAAATTAAAGGATTTTAATAGAGGATCATAAAAGGAATATAATGTATTGAGAAAGGATAAGGGAACCTAAGTAATGAGATCCCGGGTATGATCCCTCAAACGATAAACGAAAATGAAAGTTAAGCGAACCGTGTAACAGATCAGCGGTCATTAGCCAAATAATTAAAAGCTAATCAAAGAGATTAGTGGGGATGATGTCATCAAACCATTGAGAAGAGGACAAAGGAGGGAGGATGACATCACATGGTGACATAAGCATGACCAAGCAAGTGTGTTGTTGGTTGAATGAGAACCACACAAAAGTTACCATGGTAAAAGGTAAGAAAATAAAACAAAACAAATCAAAATCAACCAACCAACAAATCATTTCACCAAAACACAAAATTATTCCATTCTTCATCTTTGCTCTCGGCTTTCCTTTATTTTCAAGGATAAGAAAATCCAAATTCAAGCTCCAAGCGTTGTTAAATCGTGAGGTAATTATCCAAGGTTCCTTGTACTTAGATATAGTTATCCTATGAATCTAAGCTCCAAATTCCTTCACAATCTTTTCCTAAAAATCATGGAAGAAGATGGTGAATAGTGTTTTTCAAGAACTAAAATTTTTGTTCTTGAAGTTTTGTTTAGTTTAAGCTTGGATAAGGACTTTAAGGGTGATTCCAAGCCATTCTCTTGATTCTCCACTCTCCAAGGAAGGTATAACCCCTCCAAATCCTAACTTTATTTGAGTAATTAGGTTTAGTTTTGTTGATTTTAATTCATGGGAGGCTTGCTTGTTGTGAATGTAGAGATTAGTTAGTTTTGTGAAGTTTTGGGGTAGTAATTCTTGGATTGTTGATTAATGAACTTAAGTGTAGTTAAATTCAAGTTTAAGAATAAGTATAAATTGTTAATGTTGAGTTCTTGGGGCTGTTATGATGTAGTATGGATGGAGTTTTGATTGGTTTGTGATTGTGGATTGATTGTGGGTTGAATTGGAGTGTTTTAAATTTGGGTAATCGCGTAAACATAGTCGTCGTAATGTCCGATTTACTTTAGGCTGTTTTTGTTCTTAACATTAGGACCCGTGAACTCACTGATAGGTTTTTACCATTGCAATTATTATATAGTTCATGTTACGAGCTTCGTTTTGATATGTAGTTTGCTTGATTCCGATGTACGGTTTAGGAGAAACGGCCGTTTTAAGTAACGACGTTTCGCGAACGAATCATTACCCCTCACCTTACTTTGAAACCTTGGTTAAGGACCTTAAATGACTAATTGGGGTATTAAACATTTATGCAAAGTGGATTAGGCAGTTGGTAAGGTACTCGCGAAAGAATCGCCTTAAAAACCTTAATGGTTAATTTATTAAAAATGCTGGAGCCGAGGGTACTCGAGCGACTTAAGAGAATCAGTGAGCGCAAAGCGAGCGTTAGAGTCTAAATTGGTTAAAGTAAAGATTTATAAGTGACTTTAGTTTAATTCCAACTTAAATGTTGTTTATAGGTTACCAGACTCGTCCCAAGCCATTTGTAACCCCCAGTCGCTCAGGCAAGTTTTCTACCCGTATAACTGTTGTTGTGATGTATATGTGTATATGCATGATCTTGTGATAAATGCATATTTGTTATTAGCAAATTCTTGCGATATATTATAGCATGTGATATGGTATATATGCATGCCTGTTTCATATTCTTGATGTATATATCTGTTGGTTCAGATGCTTATTAGTTGCATAATACCTATGCTAGAGATAAGCAGTAGTTGCGTATACCCTGAGTACAGGGGACCCAAAGGTGAACCCTTTTCTAAAATCGGGAGTAGATGTTCCCGAGTATATGATATATATATATATATATTTATATATATATATATTATGGTTTTTAAAAACTATTAATCGAATAAGGTTTATTCGATAACTTTATATTATTTAATGAATATTACTTGAATATTCATTCGAGGACTTATGACTCTGTTTATATTATTTAATGAATATTACTTGAATATTCATTCGAGGACTTATGACTCAGTTTATATTATTTAATGAATATTAATTGAATATTCATTTGAGGTCCTATGACTCCGATTATTTACTAAATAATATTCTTTATTTTATTAAAGAATAATGTTTCGATAATCAAACATATTTTCGATTATTCAAATAAAGTTAGTACTTTCGTATAAGTATATCTTTGGTTATTTATTATTCATTTCAAGTATAAGTTTTAAAACTTTTACTTCAATTATTTTTATAAGGATTATCCTTATGGGAATATTATTAAATGATAATATTCAGATATTTTTCTAATATATCGGGACTGATTTACTTTATTAAATCAGCATTACTCCAAACACTCTTTAAAGTATTTTCGAGTCTTCAAAATGATTTTTAAAAGTTAGAGCGGATCCCAAAACTCATTTTTATATTTAAGATCTTCCTTTTAAAGGGGATTTAAATACTCGCTCAAAACCTGAGGCATTCGGCTCTGTGGTGTATTTTATATTCGCAACGAGGTTGCTGTGTTCGTAAATGAATTGATTACTTACCCAACGTTCGGGAAGTAAGTCCATCTATTGATGAACTAGACTTATGTATAATATGAATTGTAATAATGGCAAGGAATATGTAAATTATTCAGAAACCCCTTTTGAGGTGAAATGGTTTATAATTGTGGAATAAAATGACTTGTGTTCTTTTTGGTTTTCATCTCTGAGACTATAACTTGTGGTGTGTGTGTGTATATTGTGAGGTCACAGTACGCAGCAGTTGGTTGATTGATAAGATTAAGTATTATTAAGGGAAATGGAACTCGTGACAACCCGAATTCTCGACCCCGGATATGGGGGTGTTACAAGGGCTCCTCCACAGCAGAACTGAATTGACAGTTTTCAGGTAGGTGTAGAGATTTTCGAACTGTCGCCGGAGTAACAACATACTCAACCTCCTTTGCTGTAAACACGATGCTTGGAGTCCCATCCTTACCACCATCATCATAAAGTCTTGTACGCCAAAACGTCAGAACTTGAGTTCCGGATAAACTGGATGGCTGCGTCAAAGCGAACCCAATTTCACTATGAGATAAGAAATCCTGAATAAAATGAAGTACCGAAGGAGCTTCACTCTTAATGAGAATGGCAGCGTAGTTGTTGGGGATGAACTTTTCTCCATTAAAGATTATATCCTTAGGTGCCATTGAAAAAGAAGTGAGAAATAAGAATGCCTGAAAGGTGTTTGGTAAAATGCATGTGTAAAAACTGTCAGTGAATGTAGAGAGAATAAGAGAAAAGAGAGAGAGAGTATTGAATACAAAAGTAGATAAAAGATTTTAAATCTTTTCTCTCTTTTACTTATACACGCCACTTGACAGCAGTTAAGATGAATTGGAATAGTCTTTACACCTGTCAGCCATGCAGTAGTTAAGACAATAGTTAATGGGCTTGGGAAATAAGTAATGATTACTATGCACATGCAGTTTTTCAATAAAAAAACTGTTCCCAGTAAACAAGTAATTATGACTGTCTTTATCTCACCTAAACCAATATTCTGATAAAATAGAACCGTTCAAGTATTGACCAAAAATAAATCAAGTAAATAAATACTGCCACGTAAGCATCAGAACTTGACTATTATCAGAATTTAAAGGCCATCAGAATTTGGCTTCTGTACTCAAAAAGTGAAAGTTTATTTCTGTAATTCTTCACACAAATACTGATATGGTTTCCGCAAAACTTAATCATCAGAACTTCCATCAGAATTAGTCCTTAGAATTTATGCAACTGACACTTAAACTGTTCATCTAAACCAACATTGATCACCACAGTAATTTTCATCATTCATATGGAGTGTAAGTGTGTGCTTTAAGCTAAATATCAGACAAAAAGTAAAGTCTGATTCACTTCAGTACATCTTAAGAATAAGGCATAACTAAGAACTTTGCTCAAAATCTGTCATTAGTCTGAAGTCTACTATAGAATGAGTTCATGCATGAGTCCACCTCAACTATTTTGTGCTCATTTTATGCATCTTTTCATATTCTTTTTCACAGGAGCTCCTCAGTGTAAGTGAGTCACAACTGCTTATCAGAATTTATACTATTATCAGAGTATTTCTCTAGTAATCAGAGAATGTGAAAAGTCACCAAGAAAATTTTATTTTGCTTTTCTAATGCATAATACTTAATACCAGCAATGCACTTGGGTCTTCTCTTCCCCATACATTTTTCTCTAGATCTCAAAGGGATACCTGATATTTATTTCTTTTCTTTATTTTTTCTTTTGATAAGTGAGGTTTATGAGCACCGAGTAATCCATAAGACTTACCAACATAAGAACTTAACATATAAGAAGCACTATTCTAGTTTTTGACTTAGTAATAAGATACACAAAGTAAACCTAACTAAAGTCAATATCAGAATTTGCTTGTGTTAAAAGATTTCCACATAAACAATTACTTCAAATATGGGATCTTTAGTATATTAGAGACTACTAGGTCAACATCTAGCACAGTTATCCTCATTGGATTGAATAGTCACAGAAACATTCATATCACTATCAGAGTTTAGAAATTCACATCAGACAACAATCAGCACTTAGGTAAATTTCAATTTAAGTACAGATACATAAAGATAGTAATATCTGTAAATACTGATCATAAGGTCTGATGTATCAGAACATAAACTAAACAGATTTAGAGAAAGAACCTAAAACCATTCCGAGTTCATTTACCAATCTTGTAAAAGTAGCTTCACAAAGTGGTTTTGTGAAGATATCTGCTAGTTGTTGATCTGTTGGAACAAAATACAATTCCACTGTGCATACCATCACATGTTCCCTTATGAAGTGGTACCTAATACTGATGTTCTTTGTCATTGAGTGTTGAACTGGATTACCTGTCATAGAAATAGCACTTTGATTATCACAGTAAATGGGTATTTTAGAATATGTTAACCCATAATCCAGTAACTGATTCTTCATCCAAAGAATTTATGAACAACAACTTCCTGCAGCAATGTACTCTGCCTCTGCAGTTGATGTGGAAATTGACTTTTGTTTCTTGCTAAATGAAGAAACTAATCTGCCTCCAAGAAATTGGCAGCTTCCAATCTAGCAACTGGTGCAAATGTTTCATCATAATCAATTCCCTCCTGTTGAGAATATCCTTTTGCAACCAGCCTTGCTTTATTTCTTGTAATTATGCCATCACTATCAGTTTTATTTCTGAACACCCACTTTGTACCAATAACAGATCTATTCTTTGGTCTTGGCACTAGGGTCCAGATTTATTTCTTTCAAATTCATTTAACTCTTCCTGCATTGCTTGCACCCAATCAGCATCTTGAAGAGCTTCTTCCACTTTCTTTGGTTCAGTCTGAGAAAGAAAAGAATGATAGAGACATTCATTTGATGTTGTTATTCTAGTTCTAACACCTGCTTCAGGATTTCCAATAATCAAGTCAGATGTATATGCTTTAGTCCACTTTCTTGCAGATGGAAGGTGATCTCTAGAACTGGATGCTCCCCCATAATCCATGTTGTCTCCATCAATATGAAATTTGGATAGCTCTTCAGGATGAGTCTGAAGAACAAAACACTTGCATCCAAATACATGAAAGTACTTCAGATTTGGCTTCTTTTTCTTCACCATTTCATATGGTGTCTTTCCATGCTTGTTGATAAGTGTTGTATTTTGAGTAAAACAAGCAGTCTGCACAGCTTCAGGCCAAAAGTAGGTTGGTAACTTTGCTTCATCAAGCATAGTTCTTGCAGCTTCAATAAGAGTTCTATTCTTTCTTTCAACAACTCCATTTTGCTGTGGAGTTCCAGGAGCAGAGAATTCCTACTTTATTCCATGGTCTTTGCAGAACTCTTTCATAATCATATTCTTGAACTCAGTGTCATTATCACTTCGTATGATTTTCACAGAGTCTTTGACCAATTTATCCAGTTATTTGACATGATCATATCATATTTCTTCTTTACAATAGACATGACATTCACTGGACCAAATAGATCAACATGTAGTAGGTGATAAGGCTCAAGAATTGAAGATTCAGTCTTGCTCTTGAATGAAGATTTTCTTTGTTTTGCCTTTTGACATTAATCACAAAGACCATCAGGAGAAAATACTGATTTTGGAAGTCCTCTCACAAGATCTTTCTTGACTAGTTCATTTATATTGCTAAAATTTAAATGAGAGAGTTTCTTGTGTCAATCCCAGCTTTCTTTAATTGATGCTCTACTTAACAGACAGATTGCAGAACCATCAGAACTTGTTGAAAGCTTGGCTTCATAAATGTTACCATGCCTATATCCCTTCAGAACAACTTTGCCTATAGATTTGCTTACAACTTCACAGTGTTCTTCAAAGAAATCCACATAATAACCTCTGTCATAGATTTGACTAACATTCAGTAGATTGTGTTTAAGTCCTGAGACTAGAGCTACTTTTTTAATGACGACATTCCCAAAATTGATGTTGCCATATCCCAGAGTTTTTCCCATGTTGCCATCTCCATAAGAAACTCCTGGGCCAGCTTTCTCCACAAAGTCTGATAGTAGGGCTGTAATTCCAGTCAAATGTCCTGAACATCCACTGTCCAGATCTAGGATGTTTTTCCTGTTGCCCTGCAATCACAAAAACCACTAATGATTAGTTTAAAGGATCCAGACTTGCTTGGATCCTTTGGCCTTATTAAGTTTGTTAGCATTTGCAGGGGATTTAACTTCAGAGTTTATGCTAACATTTTTCATATCAGATTTTACAGTATCAGACTTTGCATCAGAACTTACACTAGAAGGAATAATGCTAACTTTAAAGAAGGTTTTATTTGATAATAATCATAGTACAAAATATGATTTTCCTTACAAGTATGAATGGAAGGCCATAAACTACCACAATGAAAACTAGGATTTTATGGTTTAAACCTAACAGTCTGACTCTTAACTCCTGATTTAGGAGGTAAAGAGTTTATATCCTTATTCTTCCTGTAAAAAGAAGTAAGATGGTTAGTGTTTCCATAATTATCGCATTTCTTTTTAAGAGCATTAGGAACAGACTTATAATTATTGCTTTTATTCACAACTTCCTTTCCATTTCTATTTTTCCTAGGTGGCTTTACCTTGTTTACATTCTTAATCTCTTTCAACTTATACTTAAGCTGCTTCTTTGTCATTAAGCCTATGTTAATTTCAGCTGGTTTATCCTGTTTTAATTTGTCAGAAGTTGACTCTGCCTTAACTTCTGTATCAATATCTTTCATCTTTTCAGAATCAAACTTTACAGTCTTAGCTACAAACTTAACAGTATTTACCTTTGGATTAGAAATATGTTTAACAATAATTAGCTTAATTTGTTCAGTTCCTATTTCACTTTTATCATCTCCATAACCTAAGCCCTCTTTCCAGTTTCCCCTACTTAGCAAATTATGAGTTGTTCTGCCAGAGTTAGTCCAAGTCCTGTTAATCTCTCTTTCCTTTTCTAACTCAGTTTTAAGAGATTGATTCAATTTTAGCACTTCATCTCTAACATAAAAAGCATCATTTCTTTCTTTCTGAGTTTGATGGAACATAACTAACTCCTTTTCTAAATAGTCATTCCTTTTCTTAAAAGCCAGATTTTCAGAAGTTAACCTATCACATGTTAAAGTCTGATCTCTATAGCTAATGAATATGGTTTTAAGATAAGATCTCAACTCAGTAATATCATCAGTATGAAAAGCATAAGTTGTTTGAGGTACCTTTAACTTAGCAGCTTCAGAACTGCTATCAGCATTTGCCATCAAGGCATAGTTCACCTCATCTTCAGAATCTGAAGTGTCTTTCCAGCTTTTCTTCTTTGTGACAAGTGCCTTGCCTTTGTCACCTTTTTCTTTCTTGCAATCAGGAGATATGTGGCCTTTCTCACCACAATTATAGCATTTAACATTTGAGTAATCTCCTCTGTCAGACTTTCCTGCTTTGCCTTTAGATTTTCTGAATCCCTTCTTATCAGAACTTCCACTTTTCCTAGAAAACTTTTTTCCCCTTCTGAATTTCCTGTAGGCTATCTTTGTGATACCCTTCACTATAAGAGCACACAATCTCATCATCTCTTCATCAGCATCCATCTCAGATAGACTTTCAGTTTCTGAATCCTCATCATTATCAGAACTTGATGAATCCGAATCAGACTTTATGATGAGAGCCTTTCCTTTGCCTTTCTTTGAGACAACCACTTTGGGGGATTCCTCCTCAGCCTTAAGAGAAACTGTCCTTGACTTTCTCCCATGTCTCTTGCTTCTTTGATTCATCTCAAGTTCATGAGTTTTGAGCATACCATAAATTTCATCAAGAGTAGTTTCATCAAGAGCATAGTTGTCTCTTATAGTAGTTGCCTTCAAATCCCAACTTTCAGGAAGAGCTAAGAGGAATTTAAGATTAGAATCTTCAAGATCATATTCCTTATCCACCAGTGACAGATCATTCAAGAGTTTGACAAATCTGTCATATAAACCAGTTAATGACTCATCAGGTTTTGAGTCAAAGTGCTCATACTCTTGAGTGAGTATAGTCCTCCTGTTTTCTTAATTGCATCAGTTCCCTGGCATCTTGTTTCCAAGGCATCCCATATCTCCTTTGCAGTCTTACAGTTAATTACCTTGTTTGACATGACATTATCAATGGCACTATGCAACAAATGCCTTATCTTTACATCCTTGGCAATAGATGAGATATCTTCAGCTGTATACTCACTTTTCTCCTTTGGTACAGTCTTTGTTGGCTGATCTGCAACTATAACAGAGAGCTTGGTTGGCTTATGTGGTCCTTCATTAATTCTGTAAAGGTATTCTGGATCTGTAGCTTCCAGAAACATAGCCATCCGTACTTTCCATATGGGATACTCAGAAGGTCTCAGCATGGGAACCATAATAGTCTCATATCGACTGTGGATTTGAGTCTTTAGAGTTTCTTCAGTTTTGGTGGGCTTGGTTGGAGTTTATTCTTCTTCAGACATGATTGTTTTGGATCTTTACTGTATATGTGTTAACGAATAGGCTTTGATGCCACTTTTTGGGTCACACACACTGTAGAAGGGGGTTGAATACAGTGTATAATAAAATCAAATCGAATTAAGAACACAAGTATGTAACAAAGAATAATCTTATTAATAAAATAGTATTGCAATGGAACCGTTCTCTCTCAGTGATGAACAAATATCACGAGAGCTGCTAGGGTTACAAGGAATAATATTCTCGATAATGATAACACTTATAGTGTAAACCCTATACTGTTTATATACCGTACAGTTACAAGATAATCTCTAATTGATATCGAATATAATTCTGTATCCTAACATATATCAATTAGTTATCTTTTCCTCCAAGTCTTCTATTCTTCATAGAATTCTTCTCCATGTATATATGTTCTTGTTTTAGTCTTGATCTTCTTTCCTTTCAATCAGCCACCTTTCTTATCTGAAAGTCTTCTTAAGTCCTGATATTATCTCCTGATGAATATCTTCTGATATCTTAAGTTCTGATAACTTAAGTTCTGATATCTTAAGTTCTGACTTCAGTATAAGTACTGATTTTCAGTTAAGTCCTGATTTGTCCTGTTAGTCAAGATCTGAAAAGTAAACACAAATCATTATTAGACATGACATCATAAATATATCTAACAATGCATCACATCACGGGCCATAGAGCTCGAACCACCTTGGCCAGCAGATGCCGTAACCGACATCTTACAGATCACCGACTCCTTCAACTTCTTAGGATGATGACCACGAGATGAATGCCCATCACAATGACGCTTCTTTTCCTTAACTTTCATTAAAACAACTATAGGCATCGGGTCAACCAGGTCATCAGCCTCTGGAGCAGGAACAACCCTGGAATCAACCGCATCCCCTTTTTCCTCGAGATCTACAACAACCACAGACGCCCCAAATGCCTTATTCCTCACAAGCCGAACAAGAAATTCCTCAGTGGGCATTTTAGAAAACCAATCAAACAACCGACGAAGGCGTGCCCCAACAACTGAAATAAAAAGAAGACAAATCAGAAATCACCAAATAAAAGGATAATAAAGCAAGTATGCCAAAATGAAAGTAATAGATCTTACAACAATGACTAGCCAAAAACCCAGGGTCTATGAACTCCTCAGGCTGGTACCTAACAGTAGAGCCAAGAAAATTTGATAGCTCCTCAGACGTCTTCGAACCCAAGCGGTTCAAAGACCTCACATGAGCCGGACACAAATATTTCCAAGGCCTTATACGACTCAACTCAGGCCCCTCGTACCAAGCCCATTTATCATGCCACCCATAATTGGACCCAAGGGCCTCAACAAGCTTCCTACAACCCTCTTTCTTATCAAAAATAAAGTTGAACCTCAGTATTTTTCACACGGAAAATAGAAAACAACAAATCAAGAGTAGGAAAATACCCTAGTTCATGACATCGGGCTATAACCCCATTAATCTAAAGAACAGTATTAGGAACCAGTTGACCTAAACCACAACCAAGAGCCTCAAACATAAAAAATAAATAAAAAGGATGCAGAGGAAGTTTGAAACCGAACTCAAAGTACACATCAGGAATAGCATGACGACCAAAATTTGAAGAGGTCCACATACGCTCACGGGGTGAAGGGGGGAAAATAACATAACCATCAGAAAAAGTACAATGCTTTGCTAACCTATCAAAGTCTAAAGGAGTCTTTGAGTACAAAATAGGATGATTAAAAGATTTATTAGACTCAAACTTGACACCACGACGGGGCTTAGACACATCACACCAAAAGAGGTACGCGAAGAAGAAACAGTGTTCAAACCAACCTTATTAACAGACAACCCTTCCTTATTGGGTGTAGAAGAGCCACCCTTATAATGATCAACACTACGACGATGATTACAACGTCGAACATGAGTTTCAAAAAAGACCGCATCTTCAAACTCATCCATCCTCTCCCGAATACTATCACTCATAATATTGGCAAGAGATTCACTAGAAGAACCCATGATCCACGAAAAAACAATAAAAAGAAATAGAAGATTTAAACAAGAAAACAGAAGCACTAGAAATGTACCTAAACCAGAAGAAGATATAAGGAACTACGAAAGTCCGGAGAAAGATAAAAGAAAAAAGAAAGAAATGACAGGAGTTATACACATAAAGAAGTAAAGGGTATCACCTTTTCAAGACACAGCTGCTCAGATTCCAAGAAGGGATGCCAAACAGTCACCCAATAAGTAAAGGGTGACTCTTCCTCTCTCTATCACGTCCGAAGAAAGCAAAAAAAGAAGAAGAGGAAAACAAAAGTTTAGTTAAAAGAGGAAAACAAAAGTTTTGTAAACAAACATTGTAGATGATCCGAAATAATATACTTTAATAAAATTATTACTCAAATTTGATTCCGCAATGTTGGTGTTTATTACTCAAATTTGATTCCGCAGTGTTGGCGTTAGAGACCCGCTGGACTAGTCCCATTTAATTTGGACTGGAAACATTGTTGTACAATCTGCGAATAACCCAAAGTAATAATAGTATTTGTGTGTGAATAACAAATCGGTTTAAACAAATAATGAACAGAATAATTTAAGTAACGAGGAGGCAAGACGGAAAAAATTCGAGTCCAGTACGTAACTGTCTCCTTGAAGCATATTAGCCCTCACCGTATGTGTGAACAAATCACTTCCTAGAATAAAATGAGTTGTTATGACGTCACTTCCAGAAGAGTAAGAAACTATCACCGACAAGAAACTATCACCGACGGATAGAAAAGGAAGAGAGAGCGGCTAGGGTTTCGAATGAATAAAACCCTATGACTTAAGGACATATATATAGGGATAACAAGACCTGTGAGCTACTTCATTAATTAATTAAACTATATGAATTAATTAATTTTGCTAATATTAATCAGTAACCGACTCGAATTAATATATAGTCAAATCAATTATAATTATTCGTACCAAAAATGATTTAATTATTTAAAACCCAAGCCCAGTTGAAATAAAAATTAGCAAAATTTGTCCGTGATTGGACGACCCAGTTTTATGCTACATTCGTGTCTGCATGTCCCCCACGCAGCCTTTGTAATCTTCGAATTAGCCTCAAAATCCCATGATTTGCACCCCCTCGCGCACGTAGAGGATGGAGCAATACCTTAGTAACACATTTAAACACTACTAGAGTGTTTTACTATATAAAGAAATGAAAACCCCTTTTTTATTTTAATATGGGATATAAGGTTTCTTAACTATATTTCCACTTTAGAGGGATGATCTTTAAATTCTCAGATCACATTCATCTCTTGGTCATTTTGATTGACACAAAGTGCCTCGGAAAGCTCTCATGGAGGAGCACGCATTTCAAGTATCAATTGTTCCACACACACTCAACATTCGCTCACTCAAGTTAAAAATGCATCTTTTGCAGCCAACATTTGAAGTTCGTTCCGTTGAATTTCTCGGATTTAGCAGCGTGTGGAGAAGGCACAGTTGGCATAACAGTTGCTACATATGCCATAAATGTGATAATCGGTATGTGCGCTTGTACTATATGTGTATGTACACCACTAGGAACCGCAGGTACAATCGGAGGAACGAATCCTGCTGATGTTTGTCCAAAGGGCACACTAAACTGTCCAATGATAGTGTGTCCCACAGGCACATGTCCCAAAGATACATGTCCAACAAGTATCTCACCTCATCAGATACTACGATCTGTACGTTAGGGTTAGGCATCTTCTGGTGACTCCCATCAGATCCTACGATATGTGCGTTAGGATCAACCATCGTGTTAATGCATTGTTCATAGTTTTATTCTCCATAAATCTGTCATTCAAACAACTAAGTAAACACGTAAGTAATCACATATGTAAAATTAACACGCTTTAAGATTGTTGTACAATCTTCTAATTAACTAAGTTAATAACAATTGTGTTCATGTGTGTGACTAACAGATCGGTATAAACAAACAATGAACATAATGAATTAGGTAATGAGGAGACAAGAACGAAAAAATCCGAGTATAGTGCGTGACTGTCTCCTAAGCGAATTGCTTCCCAGGATAAAACGAGTTGGAGTGAAGGAGAGCGTCACTTCCATTGAATTTGAGACAAGCAAGAACTATCACCGATGAATACAGAGAGAAGAGAGAGCGACTAGAGTTTCGAATGAATAAAACCCTACAGCTTAAGGATGTTTATATATGGATAACAAGACTTTTGTGTTACTTTATTTATTAAATAATCGTGTTAATTAATTAATTCCGCTAGTATTAATCCGTAACTGAATCGAATTAATACTATGTCAAATCAATTACAATTATCTGTATCAAAAAATGAATTAATTATTCAAAGCCCAAGCCTAGTGGAAATAAAAATTAGTAAAACTAGTCCATGATTAGACGACCCAATTTTCTGCTATAATCGTGTCCGCACATTGTACACGCGCCTTTTGCAAGCTTCGAATTAGCCCCGAAATCCCATGATTTGCACCCCCCTGCGTGCACGTAGAGGATGGAGCAATACCTTTGTAAAACATTTAGACACTACTAGAGTTTTTTTATATAAAACAATGGAAACCCCTTTTCTATTTCAATGTGGGATATAAGGTTGCTTAACTATATTTCTATTTTTAAGGGATGATCTTTAGATACTCATATCTCATTCATCCCTTGGTCATTTTCAGTGATTCAAAGTGCCTCGGAAAGCTCTCACGGAAGAGAACGCATTCCAAGCATCACTTGTTGCGCACACATAACATTAGCTTAATTAATTATGGCTCAAATATGACTTGACAATGTGGAGGCTAAAACTCACATTTTCTGACAAATATGTCTGTTAATTTAGCAGGCCCATTGGATGAAATCCTGACGTGGGTAAGGGCCTAATATAGTTAAATATGGCCGAAGAATTGGGTATACGTGGTCAATTCACTCACAACATGTCACCGAAGTTCTCTCTAACCGAATGAGGAAGTTATATCTGAAATTTAAACGGTTACACAATTCAATTTGTACACACACTAATAAGATTATTTAAAATTTTTATATTCTTGAACCTACAATTACCAGATTAACTTATTCTCACATCGGAGGTGAATTTGGTGGACAATCTCTTACATTATCTTATTTGCAAGCCGATTGAATGACGTAACTACCTTGTCAATATCTGGTCCAATATGTACAAAGGGTGTTGAATATATTAATATATATATTTCTAAAATCTAAATGAAACTGTTAAAAGGTAAATAAATTTTTCAATGACATTAAAATTTAATACATATTACTTTCTATAGAAAAACAAGTTTTCAAAAGTGTTAAGTTATACAATAATACCTCTATATTGTAATATTGTTGGAACCGAGAAAATATATTATTATATAGAGGTTATTCTTTAGTAGATGTGATATAAATTTTGAACTTTAAAAATAATTAAAATATATTATTATATATCTTGAATAAATTAATTTAAAAGATATATCATAACTTTTTTAAATAAATTATGTAACGTAATATCAAATGCATGAATTTGAAACAAATTAATAAGAAGGTGACCGTGGTGAATAGTGATAAAATGCACATGTGTATGTGTGTATATACATATATCTATATATATAATATATATAATTTAAGCATTTTATTCTTATACAGAGAAAAATTAATAAAGGATGAACTTAAAAAAGTATAGAAATTATAATTTAGAATTTATTATTAAATATAGCTAGCTCAAATTAGGACCATAATATTTTTATTATAATAGAGATGTTATTACTATATAGTGTATAACTATACAAAGGGTTTACTGTATTGATAAAACCTTAAAGTACACACAAAGCACGCCAACCTATTTAATACTTAAAAAGTAATATAACTACTCTATCAACCACTCTTCCATGGGGTGCGGGGCGAACAAGCACGGTATAAGTTTTTAGGCTAGGTTTTCAAATGTTAGGAAATGAAAAATACACATAGGGGGGAGGGTGAATGTGTTTTACTATTTTTGAGCTTTTCTTGTACGTTTATGGTTGAAAAAAGTAAATTAATTCTTGTAGTGAAATGTGTTCATGCAGAATTTAAACTTGCAAAAAAATAAAGAACACAGATCTTCAAAACTCACTTAATTTTATATTAAAATTAAGACTGTTTTGCTAAAAAATTATTAGGCTCTTTATTGATAAAGAGCTTAGCTTCTCCTTGAGAGTGTTACAAGAAATTTGATCTAAATTGTTGCTCCTGTCTTAAGACCAGTGTTAACTTTATAACTCAGTTAACTGCTGGTTTACACAGTGTGTAATAAGACATACTATTAGCTTTTCTAAACTGTCACTTGTCATTTCTATTTATATAAAAGCAGATCTTCCATTTATGGCTTAGCATATCTTTAGCATCCCGTGTTCACTTTAATCTTCCTTTGTCAGTTAATCTTTATATTGATCTTGCACATTCTTCATGCTGCTTTTTGTAGACTTGTTAATCCAGCTGTTGGATTGTTTGTTGATTGATTATCTTGGATATTGAACTGATCTGCAACCTTGTACTTTGAGATTGTACATCGAGATCTCCAGTTTAGGTTTATAGAACACTTGACATCTTGATAAGTATATCTGCTTATCGAGATCTCCAGTACTCTATATTTAGTTTGGCTTGTAGAGGTCTTCAGTTCTCTATAAGAGAATTTTAGCTTGTCGAGATCTCTAGTCTTCACATCTTCACTTTGACTTATCGATAACTCTTAGTTCTCTAGTGGATTATTGACTTGTCGATTTCTCAGAGTTCTCTAGTCAAATTAACTTGTTGAAATCTCAGAGTCCTCTAGTGAATTTTAAATTGTCGATATCTCTGAGTTCTCTAGTGAATTTTGACTTATTGATATCTCTGATTTCTCTAGTGGAACTTGACTTATCGATAACTCGGAGTTCTCTAATGAATGTAGACTTGTCAATAACTCTGAGTTCTCTAGTGAAGAAATGACTTGTCGATATCTCCAATCTTCATGTCTTCAATTTGGCTTGTCGATATCTCACTGAGTTCTCCAGTAGCTTTCCTGACTTCTCGATAAGCCATTTTGGAGTTCTCGAATGATTTCTCTATAACATTAAATCTGTGACTTGTAGAGATCTTGACTTAGAATATTTTTCTCTAAACAGATTTATTCAACTCCAAGCTTCTTCAAAATTCTTCAGAGGTATGATCTTCTTGATCTTCTTCCAGATAGAATCCTTAGGCTTGATATTGTTTCAGGAAAAAGACTCCAGTCTGCTCCTTTACATTTTTACAGACTTTAAGTGTTACAAGTACAAAATACAGATTAAGATAACAACACAACTTACTTAGGGTTGACCCCAAGCTTAGCTGATTACCAAAAATAGCAGTTCATTAATCTCCTCCTTAGATCAGATGTACATTTGTCATGCTTCATACTTTGATCAGGGACACTAATGATATTGTTATCTTTAGTGATCTTTGACATCATCACTTATATATTACAATCTCCCCCAACTTATTCATTATGAAATTATGCACAAGTTCTGATAGATGATGTCAAAACTCTAACTAAATGCAGAAGTAATCTCCCCTTCTTGTTTTCTTTTATTAATTGCATTTAGATTTACTCTTCTCTCAACATCCATCCAGCTGTTTCTCTGTTTCTGCATAGTGATATATTCTCCCCCTTTTTGACATTATCACCAGGTAGAAAGATCCAGCTAGATACACATTGTTCAAGCTTTTATCCTTGTCCATTTAGAACAATATATGCAGCTTCAAGCTTCAGTGATATCTGTAGTGAGTCCATCAAGTAGAATAGGAATTTTACTTAGATCTGCAGAAGAAGTCCGTCAGTAACAAAAGTCCTAAGCTCTCTGTTCTTTTGAATAAGTAGTCTCACTACTTCTCACTGCACTAGTCTCATGACTTTTAAGAGTCAGAGTTTCCTCACAAGGATTACTAAATCCATACACTCATCTAACTCTCCTTTTGTCAGGAAGGATCTTGCCTCTCTTATTTTCTGTTTTTCTCTCAATCTTTTCTCTCATCCTCACGTGAAAGGCTCAATTATTGTTTGACTTACAAAAATAAGAGGTGGCTGAGAAGAGTTGTCTGTGATCATATGATTAGGGGTAAACCATATAGGTCTAATCAGCTGGAGGTTGTGAGATGGATGGTTCATTAGAAACACCTGTGACTAGGGTCACATTTTAACTTACAGAATGCTCTGTGATTTTGACAGTGTGTTGTCCTCCACTTATAGTGGGAACCTCTAATTGAATGGGAGGGGATTTTGACGGGGTTACTGTAATGTACACCAGCCTCAAACCCTTGTGTGTCTTGCAACACACTGACACTTAAATGTGCTATACTTTCCTTTCTCATGACATTGTCATAGGCAATTGTACTTCTAGTTTTGACTGCTAAGGAAGCTTCTGCTAGAGTTATGAGGGGAGTTGTTCCTTCTTGAGGAACCTCCAATTGAATTGGAGAGGATTTAGATAGCCCCCCCTCAGGAGTACTACCCTCAAACCTATCAGTCTGTGAAGACTGTTTCGCACATGAAGGTGCATAAGAGATATTCATGGGATCTTCAGTGAAACCTGATGGATTCCCCATGTTTGTGGTGGTTCTTTTCTCAAACAATCAAAACAACTGAAGAATAATTTGAAATTTATGTCCTTTTGTCAAACAGATTTCTTTTGAGAGTCACCTGAGTGGGATTGTGTTTGAGTTTGTGTTTGTGTTGCTGTGCCTGGGTGAACTGCAGTTTGGTTTTGAAATGTTTTAGCTGCAGTTTAGCACAAATACCTGTTGATTGATTATCTAAATTTCCTGTTGTTGTTTGAATAGATTGTGTTGGACCTGTAATGCATTGAACATGTGTATCTTTTTGGAGTTAAATTACACATATGTATTGTAAGATATTTAGTTGCATACATTATTACAGAAAAGATAATAATCAATTCAGATATAACCACATAGCAATCATTACACAAACAAAGGAATGATAGGTTAGGAGATTTGATGAGAAAGAAAGTAGTGATGAATATTGAAGGGTGAAGGGTTTGAATTTATAGAAGGAGAAAAGAAAGAAATCAAGAGACTCTTGAGTTGCCCTGTTAATAAGTGTAATAATCACACAGACATACTTTATGAGTATCTAGATAGTTAGAAGTGACTAGTTACTATTCCCCATGCAAGTACTCAAGAATCTTAGTTCACTTTCTAGGTTAACTATTCCCCTGCAAATAAAAAAAAGTACTTCCTATACAAAAAGTGACCCTTCCTATTAGCAAAATATTTCACTAGCTAACTCATCAAAACAATTACTGATAAGGAATTATTTTGAATAAATTCAAAACACATAATTAGCATATAGTCAAATAAATTTAACTATTATCAGCATTCTCAAAACATCACATATAATGTACTAGTCTACTTACATTAGACTAACATATTCCACATTTACAAAAATTGCACATAAGCACGTAAATGTGTTAATAAGTCTGAGTAATTTTAGACAAAGTATGTTAAAAGTATTTTGCTGAACATAATTTATGAGTTAAATTATTTCAGTTGTTCATACTTTTTGCTTCTTTTGATCTGTTATTTATTAACTTCATATTTAGGATATGAATTAATAAATATTCATTTTGCTTAGAATTTTGAGAAATTCCAAGTTAAAATATTTATCAAGAAGTCTGTGTATTTATAGTAAAAGTAAGTGACTTGTCGAGAACTGAAAAATAGACATTTGGAGTTTGTCTATCGAGAAGTCCCTTTAAGAAATAAAGTACATATCGATAAGTCATTTTAAATTACTCTTTTAGAGAACTCAAAATTGACTTATCGAGATGTCAAATAAATACCCAGTTTGTCCAAGAGGTGGACTGAATTAATTTCAACTTTTATTTGAACAAGTTTAAAATAAAATTAGGATAACTTTTTCAAAAGTATTTTACCAAAATAATTTATTAAATTAAATTATTTCAGTTCTGAGTTATTTATAAGTCAAAAATTACACTTGTGGAGAACTCTGTGAATTAACACTACTAGAGAACTCTACAAAGACTTATCGATAAGTCATATTAAGCCTATCGAGAAGTCACTCGAGAAGTCAGTAATTGACTTATCGAGGACTCACTCGAGCAGTCCTAAAATGATTTGTCGAGAAGTCAATTTGACTTATCGAGAACTCAGTTCTCTATACACTTTTGGTTTATGTAATTCTGCCTTGTGTTAATTTTACATATTATGAATGTAAATTAACAACTGAGCAGTTTACTTAGAATTTGAAAAATTTCCAAGTTGAATTTGAATTTGAAATACAAATATGCAGAGATTTCTGAAATATTTATAATTCATATTTCAGTTAACTTCCAATTAAATCAAATTAATATTGATTTACTGGAGATTAATCTGCTGTAAAACATTAGCTGAGTTCTTGTCTTAGGATGAAGAATTAAGCATTCCAATTTCACCTACAAGTCTAGTCAAAGTTGCTTCATCCAAAGGTTTAGTAAAAATGGCATCCAATTGTCTTTCTGTTGGTATAAACATGAGCTCAATGGTACCATTTGTAGCATGTTCTCTAATAAATTGGTACCTTACATCAATGTGCTTTATCCTAGAATGATTAACTGGATTAGCTACCATAGATATAGCACTAGTATTGTCACACATAATAGGAATTTTATGTAACACTAGGCCATAATCCATTAGCTGATTTCTAATCCAAAGCACTTGAGCACAACAACTCCCTGCAGCTATGTATTCAGCTTCAGCTGTAGAAGTTGATACAGATTGTTGTTTCTTACTATACCAGGACACAAGTCTTTGTCCTAGAAATTGACAGCTTCCACTGGTACTCTTTCTGTCAACCCTGCATCCAGCAAAGTCTGCATCTGTGTAACCAACAACTTCAATACCAGTTCCCTTAGGATACCATAATTCCCAGTTTGGAGTCCCCTTTAAGTATCTGAAAATCCTTTTTACAGCCATCAAATGTGATTCTTTT
Organism: Apium graveolens; assembly: GCF_009905375.1. NCBI lineage: Eukaryota > Viridiplantae > Streptophyta > Magnoliopsida > Apiales > Apiaceae > Apium > Apium graveolens. Next base: position 187,163,856 of record NC_133654.1, on the reverse strand, counting down.
GGATTGGCTTGAAATATTGCACATAGACATGTTGCAAACATGATGTCTGGTCTACTTGCTGTTAAATAAAGCAATGATCCAATCATCCCTCTGTAGCTTGAGATGTCTACACTTATGCCCTTTTTATCTTCATCCAACTTTGTTGCAGTAGATATAGGTGTAGATGTAGGTGAACAATCAACCATACCAAACTTCTTTAATAGATCCTTGACATACTTAGTTTGGCTGATAAAGATACCATCACTTCTTTGATTGACTCGAAGTCCAAGGAAGTAACTCAGTTTTTCCATCATACTCATTTCATATTCACTTTGCATAAGCTTAGAGAATCTTTGGCAAAGCTTCTCATTAGTAGAACCAAAGATGATATTATCCACATAAATCTGAACTAGGATCATATCTTCACCATGTTTCTTGTAGAAAAGCATCTTGTCTATGGTTCCTCTAGTAAAACCATGCTTCAGTAGGAAATCTGATAGTGTGTCATACCAAGCTCTAGGTGCCTGTTTTAGTCCATATAGATCCTTGAGTAACTTGTACACAAAATTTAGAAATTTTGGATCCTCAAAGCTAGGAGGCTATTGCACATAAACTTCTTCTTCTAGCACACCATTTAGAAAGGCACTTTTGACATCCATTTGATACGCTTTGAAGTTAGAATGTGCAGCAAATGCTAGGAAAATTCTTATAGCTTTAAGTCTTGCAACTGGAGCAAAAGTTTCATCATAATCAATTCCTTCTTCCTGTGAGTACCCTTTTGCAACCAACCTTGCTTTGTTTTTGGTAACTATACCATTTTCATCCATTTTATTCCTGCACACCCATTTTGTTCCAATAATACTTCTATTCTTTGGTGCGAGAACTAATTTCCAGGCTTTTCTTCTTTCAAACTGATTCAGTTCTTCCTGCATGGCAGATATCCAGTCAGGATCCTGAAGAGCTTCATCAATTTTCTTAGGTTCTACTTGAGACGGAAAATATGCATGTAGGCACTCATTAGCAGTTGCACTTCTAGTCCTCACACTAGAAGTAAGATCACCAATAATTGCATCTCTAGTGTGACTCCTATCCCACTTCCTTGTATGAGTTTGTTGACTTGTGCCTTCATTATTTTCTTCATTGTTGGTATGACTGTTGGATCCTTCTTCTCTTTCTCCCCCTGAGTATGTGCTCTCAAATTCAGGTGTTTGAGATGAGGTTCCATTTTCATGATTTTCCTGTTGTGTAGTCTCTTCATTTAATGTCTGTTGTGCATTAACTTCATCTTCTCCATCAGAGTCACTATCAATGTTGAGGTTTTCAAATGCCAGGGCTTCAGCTTCATTATCATCAAGGCATTTCAGGCCTGGACATTTGTCATCATCAAAAGTCACATCTGTACTCTCCATAATCTTCTTTTGATCAATCACATAAACTTTGTAGGCTGTTCTTTCCAATAAATATCCCAGAAAAATTGCTTCAAAAACCTTTGAGTCAAATTTTTCCACATATTCAGAGTTGTCTTTCAAAATGTAACACTTGCTTCCAAACACATGAAGATGCTTTACAGTAGGCTTTCTCTTAGACATGATTGATTAGGGTGACTTTCCATGTGCCTTGTTAATGAGATATCTGTTCTGAGTATAACATGCAGTGTTAAAAGCCTCTTTCCATAAACTTGTTGGCAACTTGGCATCTTGTAGTATTTTCCTGGCAGCTTCAACCAATGTTCTATTCTTTCTCTAAACTACTCCATTTTGTTGAGGTGTCCTGGCAGCTGAGAATTCGTGAATAATGCCTTTGTCTTTGCAAAATTCACTTAATGTAACATTTCTGAATTCTGTTCCATTTTCACTTCTTAATCTTTTCACACAATTGTATTCTTCGGCCTGTTTTTCTATCTTCTTGTTGTGCTCAATTATGATGTGTGGAGTTTCATCTTTAGAGTACATGAACTCTACCCAAGTGTATATTGAGAAATCATCCACCATCACAAGTGCATATTTGTTCCTTGAAATTGATAAGACATTCACTGGCCCAAATAAGTCCATGTGAATAAGTTGCAAGGGTGCACTTATAGAATTCACATTTTTTGACTGGTGACTAGATCTTTTCATTTTTCCTTTCTGACAAGCTTCACAAACTTCAACTTGAGCATATTCTAGTTTGGGCATGTCTCTTACTAACGCCTTTTTGACTAATGTGTTAATTTCCTTGAAATTCAGGTGAGACAGCTTCTTATGCCATAGCTTACTTTGTTTCTCTGATGCTTTGGTGTAGAAGCAGCAAATACCATCCTTATTTGTTGAGTCCAAATCTGCAACAAATAAGCTTCCTTTCCTTGCTCCTTTTAGAGCAACTTCACCAATTCTCTTGCTGATAAAAGTGCATTCTTCTTTGTTGAATAAAACTTTGAAGCCTCTGTCTGCAAATTGGCTAACACTGAGAAGATTCACTTCAAAACCAGCTACTAGTGCTACATCATCAATGACAATATTTTCAGAAACAATCTTGCCATATCCCATTGTGAATCCTTTGCTTTTGTCTCCAAAGGTCACCAATGGGCCAGCTTTCTCCTCAAACTGTGATAGAAGGGCCTTATCACCTGTCATATGTCTGGAATATCCATTGTCAATGATCCATATGACTTTCTTCACTTTGCCCTGCACACAATGAGATTCAGGTATGTTTAATGACCCAAGCAGTGTTGGGTACTTTCTTCTTGTTAACTGATTTAACAGAAGTAGAGTGAGTTGTTTCAGATAAAATAGAGTTCAATGATTGTTGTGCATTTTCCCTTTCTGATGTAGACTCAATTTTTGTTTCTTTAAGGTCTACTCTCAATTTGTGGCAACTCTTCATCACTTTCAAGTTGTAAGGGATGCAGTCAAACTTATTACAAAATGAGTAGGGATAATTTAGATCTGCTTTATTATATTTGCAAGCTCCTTCAGTTGGCTTACTAACAACCTTTTTATAAAGGTGAGTTAGATGATTTGCAGAGCCTCATTTTTCACACTTCTTTCCAGGAGTATCTGTAACATAAGCCAGATCATTGATTTTGTTTATCCCTATTTTCCCATTTCTATTTTTCTTCTTCTTTCTTGCATCTTCAATCTTTATTCCTTTAACAAGAGTCTTGGTGCTTTGATTGTGCATAAGATTTTTTTAGCCATAGAAGATTGAGTTGAGTTTGTGTTATTCCTAGTGGACTAACAATGAGATTTACAGAAGGGGGGTTGAATGTAAATCTCAAAACTTTTTCAAGTTTTGAGCAGTTTTAAAGGCTTTGTGTTCAAGATAAACAAGTGTGTGAATTGCTTTAAGCTAATACAGACAGATATATATTCAAGCACTAATGTAAAGAACACAACAGACCTTAAAAACTTTTCTGGTGGATTGTTGTTCCACCAGAGATGGTATTTCAGAAAATCTGTGATTCAAGATGTTGATCACAGCTGCATCTTAGTACAAACTAGATAATTTTTCTCTCAAGATTTTTCTAAACAGCACTGGAAAAATTCTTATCTAATTACTAGCTGCTACTTGGTTTATATATCACCAAGTGTACAAGTGAAGACAAAGATAAAAATACAATAATAAAATAAGTTCTCCACTTGTTTCTTCTCCATATCACTCAAGTACTTTGTTGACTATTGCCTTTTTGTACTAGAGTAGAACGGCTGCTATTTTTGATGTTCCTGAAATTAGGCTTCCACATTTCAGTTATCTCTGTCAACCCATGTGCCTCTGTCTGCTGTTACAACTACCACTTATCAACTGCTATTTAACAGAACATCCGTTGAAGCCTTCATCCGTTGATGGCTTTATCCGTTGATGTGTTAGCAGTTGAAGCTCTATCCGTTGAAGCTTTAGAGACATCCGTTGAAGCTTTGTTTCTCATCCGTTGAAGGTCTTTAAGACATCCGTTGATACCACTTCATTTATACAAAGTTACAAGGCATGAAATATTTACAATTGGCCTTCCTATTTGCATATCTTCTAGTAGTCAACATGACTTATATTTTCTCTCAACTTCTAAGAATTATATCTTAAATACAGAGACTGAATTGTGCTACAACACTAGACTTATTTCTAAGTAAAGCTACACCATCAACGGATAGCCAAAGTGGTCTTATCCGTTGAGGCTGCAAATACTAAACTTCTACTTAAGTGTTTTGTTAAACATATCATCAAACTAATGCACATATATTCCTAACAATCTCCCCCTATTTATGTCTATAAGAATTGTAGACATAAATTCAGGGTTAACTTGATGATAACAAAACACTTAACAAATATATGAATTGAAACTAAGTAGAAATTTAAAAGTGCTGCAAAAGTGTATGTACTAGGAGGTAATTGAAGATTTACAGAATTTCCAAGGGTGCTCCTTTAGTCTGAGCAAATCATCTTTTTCTTCTTTGTTCCCTTGTTTTCTTTCCTAGCCCTTTGTCATTTTCCTCAATTTGGAGTTGGAGTTGTCTGTAGAATTCAGCTTCATCTTCATCACTGATATCCAACTTAGATTGCATTTCCTTGAGAGTTTCATTGCTGGCAATCTTGAGTTGGTCTTCAAGTCTGAAAAATCTTCTGACTCCTTTATCATCTCTAAATTCCATCAACCAATGAGGTGATTTGTGGATTGTAATTCCCCTTTCTTGAATGAGTAAAGTTCTGGGCAAAGCATTGGGCTCCCTCCAAGTTTTCCTTATGTTGGCAATCTTGTTGAGAATTTCAGTCTTGGCAGTCCTGGTAAAGCCAGAATCCTTTTGTATGGCTGAAAAGACTCTGATCAAGGTAGAGTAGCCTTCATTCAGAATCCTGTAGAGAGGCCATGTTCTTTCCCCAGCTCCTTTGTATCTGAACACCAATCTCTCTGGTAGCTGTCTGTAGGCAGCTATTCCCCTTACATCCTCCAGCTCATCCAGATAGAGTTCAATGTCTGAAATTTCTTTTATGTCACAGATGTGAACATAATCATCTTTAGAAATGGGTGGCATAGGCTTAGGTTTTTGTTTTTGAGTGAATTTCTTAGAGGTTAGGGGAGGTGTAGATTTGGATTTTCTTTTCTGTTTCTTTGGTAGTGGAAGAGTGGTTAAAAAGGTAGGCAATTTGATGGTGTCCCAATCAATAGGTTCCTCTTTTGGGATGATTAGTTCATCATGGATATTTATAGTGGGATCAGCAACACAAGGTTCAGGTATGGAAGGTAGTGGTTTAGATATTGATTTAGTTTCTTCAGTGTTATCTTCACTCCTTCTATGTGCCTTGGCCTTTCTTCTGTTTCCCTTCTGCCATTCCTCTCTTTCCTCCATACTCTCACCAAATATACTCCCAAAAACCTCATCTAGGTTTACAATCTTGTCTTCACCCCTGACTTCAATTCCTTTCTCTCCTTCAACTTGACTTGACTTTAGCTGTTGTTCAAGCTTTGCTTATGCTCTTTTGTCAGCCTTGAGTTTTTCAGCTTCTTTCTTCAACCTTTTGGTTTCTTCCCTCTTGGCCTTTGGAAATTTGGGATGTC